>NW_026131852.1:0-300000 GCF_903995435.1 Acomys russatus | reverse complement strand
AAGGAAATAAATTCTGATACTGGAAATCTAGCCAATGACTGAGGATTCCTTAAGTCATAGATCTAGATGAAGAATATAACTGTCACTTTTCTAAATAGCATAAAATCTACCTATACTCTAAATATTTATCCTTATAGCCACTATCTACAGATAGTTGTTGTTATCGCCACTCATGAAGGAAATGTCTGTTTGCAACATAAATTAAACTGAAGGGGAAAAGAGAAACAATTTAAAAGAAAGCATGTGTCTACTAAGAGTAGTTGCAGGGAAGAAAGGGACAAGCATATGATGTAATCATATTATATTATAATCTAAAAAACCCAATCACAAGGGAGACAAAACATTTTGTTTGTTTCATTTATAACATAGGCATAAAATAGTAAAAGCTGCCTGTCACATAGCTCATTAGGCAGAGTGATTTCCCAGAATGCACAAAACAAGGGTTCTTGTTTCTAGAAGTTATAAATTCCCTTTGTGGTGGTGCATTCCTATGATCCCAGAACTAAGGAGGTAATTCAAAAGAATCAGTAACCAGAGATAATCTTTGTTACTGCAAGACCGAGGCAATCCTAGCCCTCATGTTGCTGTTTACCAACAAATATACAAAAGATAACACTAGCGATGTTTATGCAGAAAGTATGTGAAAACCCAAGGGTTGGCTCCTCTGCTAGAGCTGCAGGATTAAGGGTGTTATTTTACCTCATGTGGTTCCAAAACATTATTTGCATGTCATGCTTTAAGTGAAAACATAAAGGAAAGCATTTACAGGTAAAGGTGGAAATATGAAATGAAGGAGTTTGTGGCAATGACAGTATTAATATCTTTGTAATAAAATATGAGAATTCTTAATTCTTTCTTTCTTTGGTCCATAGTACATTCTACCTACCTTACCATCTTTAAAAAAGTGTAAAATGTTAATAGTTTTTGAAGATTTAACATAAAGACAAATAAAGCTAAATGCGTATAAGTATCAGTTTGTTTGAGGTAATAGCCCAGTATTGAAGCATACTAAACCCTTAGAGTTAATTAAAATTAAATTGATAAATGTATTTTATTAATGATAAAATCACTTAGAATGTCAATGAATATACACGTATGTATACACACCTATATGTTACACATTCATATATATTAAACATATACATATATGTTATATATGTTAAAATGCCTTTTGAGGGGTATATTTGTGTCAACAACCTGAGAAATTCACTATTTATTTTTCTCAAAGTAAGCAAACACACAACATAAAAAGACTGTCAAAATGCCCTTAAGAGAAATATTGTTGCTTCATAATTTTTCAACTGAGGAATTTATTCCACTATGAGAGCAACTTTGTTTGGGATGACAAAATGATCCTGTAGATTGTGGCATTTCTATTTCTGTGACAGTCCCGGGAGAGTGATTTAGGTTTAAAATATATTGTTGGAGATCTATAGTTACATCTGCTTTGGGTCTTTCAGGGAAAATATTACAACTCATTAGGGAATGGTCTCTTGAGGGTTCATTTGGCTAACTGGGCTATATCTTGTTCCATGAGAGGAGGAAATCCTGATGGAATCTGTAAACTTCCTTGATGTATCTGTGTGCACCTGTACTGAAAGTCTCTGCCTGTGTGTACTATGAGAACCACCTGTTGACCTACCTTCCTCCTGCAACAGGGCTACTCCTGTCTGGATCTCTGCTTTTCATATAGAATTTTAGAGGCTGGTTTCTGAATAATGCTCACCCACATCAAGGACACAGACTTTGAGCTTGCTCCATGAGGCCTCCCATGAATTCTCAACCCCAGAAAACGCGGTGATGAAATAGCAGAGTGGCCTTCACTTCGTAGATATTGATGGAGACCATTTGATACAAGATTGGATGTATTCTGACCTTTTCTTCCAGTAATAGGTCCTTAGATATGTGTTCTACTGGGATGAAAATATGTGTACTGAAAACTGTACATAGATTGTATAGTTCTTTCAATCTAGTATCTTAAAAATGAGATGCACTGAAAATATTTTATCAAATTAGTAATCTCTAGAGGAAGCAATTTGAGGGAAACTAACTTTTCACACTTTTCTGGAACTGAACAACATAAATTACAAGATCAACTCATCAAAAATTACAGAAAAAATATTCTCAATTCAGTTCAAGATCATTGAGAAAATGGGAACATTAAACACCATGTTTCTGCAACTCTCATCACTCTTTTTCTTTACAAGACTTAGAGTAAAACAAACAATGAAATCAGGGCAAAGGAAACATTCAGATTAAGTTACAAGGATACTGATAATTAGATGAATTCATAATCTATAGGAGAGGAACTGCCTCTTGAATACTCACTGCCATCTCTTCCTGAACATTCCTGTCATGAAAGGCCATCTGCACTGTACTTGAGCGTAGTCTAAGCAAGTCACTGCTTAAAAATGTTTCTATCAGAAGCTTATGGTTTCTCTGAGGCTGTACTCCAAGTCCAAGGTAAACCACTTCCTACTTGGTTGGACAATTGTGGTCAAATACAACAAGAGCCCAGAAGAGAAATACTTTGATGAACAGAATGGAATACAGAGACATCAGGCCTCACTCTGCATAGCTGAAGCCTGATTACAAGGTAAAGATTCAAAAGTGAGGTAGGGAGACCCTTAGATTTTGATTGCTATAAAATAGTAGCATAACAAATCAATTTAGGGAGAGAAAGATTTACTTCAGCTTATTACTTTCAGGTCGTACTTCATCAATGATGGAAGCAGGGCAGAAACATGAAGAAGGAACTTAAGCAGAAGCCATGTAGGAGTGCTGCCTATTGGCTTATTCCCCAGAGCTTGTTCTTTCTGTTTTCTTATAGTTCCCAGAACAATCTGTGATAGGTAGATCTATTCACAATGGGATCTGCTGCCCCATATCAATTATTAATCAATAAGAGGCACACAAATGTTGCCTATAGGCAGATCCTATGAACACATTTTCTCATTTGAGATTCATTCCTCAGATGACTCTAGGTTTTGTCAATTTCACAAAAGACAAACTAGCACAGGAAACTTCTTCTTAGTGTCTGAATTGCCTTTCTTTATTCTTACCATCTACACAGGAAGCATATGAAGCCCCTGCTACATCTGGTTATTGCCCAAACTTGGTTCAAGTATTGTAATAACCATTATGGCCAAGGGAAACTCAGTGAAAAATATTTGTTTCATTTTTTAGATCATATTCTTTCTAGAGAAACCAAGGCAGAAACTCCAGACAGGAATGTGAAGGCAAGGACTGAAGCAGAGGCCATAAATGAACAGTGATTTCAGGCTTACTCAGATGGTTTTCTTATATAGGACAGATCTACCTGCCTGGAGATGGGACCACTCACAATGAGTGTGATCCGTTTACTATAATTAACAACTAAGAAAATGCCTCACAGAGGGGGTATAGGCCAGTGCAACTGCAACATTTCTTCAGTTCATGCTCCCTTTATTCAGATACGTTGAAGGGATGACTAATGAAATCCATCATCACTATAAATATGTATCTAACAAGATAGTCAATAGAGATCAAGGTAATAAAATATCCAGAGTACCTGGGTATCATAGACTTAAGAAATGAGAGGACAGAAGTCCATTCATCACTCACAAGGTAGTAGAGACCATGTTGGTATAGACCATGCTCCTGTCATAGAGATGGTCATCCCAGTTCTTGATAGAACAGAGTATCATGACAGTGAAACAGTGCGATGCTGGCTCAGGATTTTGAGTTGTGTAGACAAATGGATCAGTACCATAGATAATGATGAGGAATTGTGGTTAAGAAGTATAAGTCTGATTCACTTGTTTAAAAAAAGAAAATGTCCAGGAAACAATTTTCTATCCAAATCATTGGAAAACAGTTTATCAAGAGCTTTCTTGGTTCTTTCTATCTCTGGGCAGAAATATAAGCATATGTCACTTTAAAGGGATGTAGCCTAATAACTCATTAGGCTGAAATTTTTAACACTTAGACTCATACTACAAAAATGTCTCAGGAGTGCCTAGCTAATATGAGATATGTCCTGCTGGTCACTGATAATGGGTTTAACAACAATCTCCAACATCAACCTAAATGTAGAGAAAATTCAAAGTATTTCTACTAAAATCAGGAACAAGGCAACCTTGTCCACTCTCTGTGCATATAGTTAATTATGTACTTGAAATTTTATGTAGAACATTAAGATAATGAAGAAGGTCAAGTGAAAAGAAATAGCAAAAGGAGAAGTCAAAGTATCTTGATTTACAGATGTATATATTAGTGACCCTAAAAAGGTCATCAAAAGACCCTGTCGCTGATGAACCATGTAGCATTACTTATTTTGTGTGTTTGGCCATATAAATATCCCCAAATGCTAGTCAATTGACTCTCTGGGAATGCTTGCCCATTGGAACTTTTTCCTTTTTAATATTTTATTAATTTATTCATATTACATCTCAATTGTTAGCCCATGCCTTGTATCCTCCCATTCCTCCTTCTCTCCTGCTTTCCCCCTACTCCTCTCTCTTATGTCTGTGACTGAGGGGGAACTCCGTCCCCTGAATATGCTCATAGGGTATCAAGTCTCTTCTGGGTAGCTTGCTATCCTTCCTCTGAGTGCCACCAGACCATGGTGATCTGATAGGATACAAGGTATTATTTCAATCTTCTTGTATCTGTTGAGGCTTACTTTGTGACCTACTATGTGATCAATTTTAGAGAAAGTTCCATGGAGTGCTGAGAAGGTATAAACCTTTGTGTTTGAGTAAAAAGTTCTGTAGATATCTGTTAGATCCATTTGATTCATGACCTTAGTTATTGAAGTTATTTCCTGGCTTAGCTTTGTTTCAAAGACCTATCCTTCAGTGAAAGTGGGGTGTTGAAGTCTCCCATTATTAATGTGTGGGGATCAAACAGTGGTTTAAGCTTTGTTAATAGTTCTTTTACAAATATGGTTGCCGTTGTATTTGGAGCATAGATGTTCAAAATTGTTATGTCTTCTTGGTTGACTTTACCTTTGATGAGTATGAAGTGTCCTTCCACGTCTCTTTTGATTAATTTTGGTTGAAAGTCTATTTTATTAGATATTAGAATGGCTACACCAGTTTGCTTCTTGTGACCATTTGCTTGGAATATTTTTCCACAATCTTTTACTCTGAGGTAATGTCTGTCCTTTTAGGTGAGATGTGTTTCTTGAATGCAGAAAAATGTTGGGTCATGTTTATGCATCCACTTAGTTAGTCTGTGTCTTTTTATTGGATAATTGAGACCATTGATGATGAGAGATATGAATGACCAGTGACTGTTAAGTCCCTTCATTTTACTGTTTGTTACAGTCGAGAGTTTGTGAGCTTGTGATTTTGCGATGGTTTAGTTATGTATTTCTTATGAGGTTTTGGTTGTAATTTGACCCTTTGGCGTGCAATTTTCCCTCTGGTAACGTCTGTAAAGCTGGATTTGTGGATAGGTACTGTTAGAATTTGTTTTTGTCATGGAATATTTTGTTTTCTCTGTCAATGGTTATTGATAGTTTCACTGGGTATAGTAGTCTGGCCCGGCATCTGTGTTCTCTTAGGTTTTCAGGACCTCTGTCCAGTCCCTTCTGCATTTCATGGTCTCTGCTGAGAAGATGGGTGTAATTCTGAAAGGTTTGCCATCGTATGTTACTTGGCCCTTTTCTCTTGCCACTTTTAATATTTTTTCTTGTTCTGTATATTTTATGATTTTATTATTAACTGGCAGGAAGATTTTCTCTTATGGTCTATTCTATTTGGTGTTCTGTAGGCCTCTTGCATGTTCATATGCATCTCCTTCTTCAGATTGGGGAAACTTTCTTTTATGATTTTGTGAATGATATTATCTGGGCTGTGGAGTCTGGTGTCCTCTCTTTCCTCAATCCCTATTATTTTCAAGTTTTGTCTTTTCATGGTGTCCTTGATTTCTTGGATGTTCTGTGCCAGGAAATTTTCAGATTTGACATTTTATTTGATGGTTGTTTTGAGTTCTATGATTGTATCTTCAGGTCCTGATGTTTGTTCTTCAAATTCTTGGATTCTGTTAGATAAGGTCACCTCTGTGACACTTGTTTCCTTCTCTGAAGCCTCTTGATCACGTTTTTCTTCAGTGTGTTCCTTTATCATAGATTCCATTTTTATTTTCAGATCTTGAACTATTTTAATGATTTCCTTCATCTGGTTGTTTGTATTTTTCTGAAATTCTTCCAGTGCCTCTCTATATAACTCTTTTATGTCTTCAACCCACTTAGTTGCATTCTTCTGCAGTTGTTTACAGATTTTTTTATTTTTTCCATCAACATCTTCTTACTAAGGACTTGAGGTCATTTTCTTGTATTTCGATTGTGTTTGGGTTCTCAGGTTGCTTTCATTGGAATTGCTGGGATCTGGCGATGCCAAACTGTTTTGGTTTTTGTTTGCATTCTCTTGCTGTCCTCTTGTCAGTTTGGTGTCTCTGATGTTGGGAGGTAGCTTCTGGTGTCCCTCTGGTTGAGAGTGGATAGTTGGTGAATGGTCATGTGCCCTTGCCTGTGGGGATCAGGGAGTATTTCCGTGGAACAGGCAGGTGATCTGGTTTCCACTCCTAGATTTTGCTCTAAACCTTAGACTTCGGACTGAGTCATCAGAAGTAGGTTTATGTCTTGATCCTTTCACTTTATTGCTGTAATTCTGATCAGCTGTTTTGGAACCTAGAACAAGCTCAGCACACAAGCGCTCTGTTTGGGTAGGTTGGTCCCAGCTGCCAGTCTTTCCTGCTGCTTTGTAGCCAACACCCCAGCTAGGTCAGATTTTCTGAGCTGTAGCTGCTTTTCAGCTCTGCCTCCAATCTGCCTGCACTTTCTGTGACCCTGTACCTGCAACCGCTCACAGATCCTTGGAGCTGTAGTTACCTTTTAGGTGAGTGATTAGACACCGCAGGGGTGTCCAGACTCTCCTGAGAGTGTGGGAGAATCTTCTGGGTCTGTGAGAGTTGATCAAGTTAGGTTCTGTCTGTTGGAGAGTGCAGGATCAGTATGCGGCGGCCCTGAGACAGGACCATTTCAGACCGCGGGCAGGCTCCAAGGTGCCTATACTTTGTACAACCCTGTAGCCTGGACTGCTCACAGATCATCTGAGCTGTACAAACCTATTAGGTCAGCAATTAGACACTGCACTGGTGTCCAGTCTCTCCCAAGAGCGTGGGAGATCCTGCTGGACCTGTGGGAGCAGACCAAGCTGCATTCTAACTGCCCATTTCTAGGCTCAGTCCACTGTTTCTGGATCTAGATTGGGTCCAGGTCAGCCTGCGAGCTGCATGCCTCCTCTAGCTGTTTTTGGTGGGCCCCACCACTTGTGTTTCCACTAGGCCTGGGTGACCTCCGCAATTGGGCATGGAGTGGGTGAAGGGATACAAGGGCAGTTTCACCCTATTTCATGAACTCCTCAGGCCAGGGGATCTGGTGTACCACTGCCCCACACAATGAGTTTGTGTTTTATAGGCTGGCTGCAGCCCGCAGGTGGATTCTGCTTGAGTGTCTGGGGAGTGGGTACAGGACCTCTGGGCTGTTGCTTGTCCTGGGGCCAGGCCCACCAGTGGCCTGTGGAGTTTCGGACCCTAGTCACCTATAGTTCTGTAGACCCAGCAGTTTGCAGCTCCATTCAAGTCCCTGGTCTCTGTGCATTAGATCAGATATTGTGCATACCGGTCAATGCCATCTTGAAATCCCCCATTGGAAATTCTTGATCCTAATACTTTTAGTGTTGGTTGCCTCTTGGACTTCTGGGAATAAGAGAGGATGTAAGTAGCCAGCAGAGCCTGAGATAGATTGAGTTGGATTGGAGAGAAGATTGCAGTAGGATTTGTTGTCCTTCCTGCACAGATGGAAGGAAACTTGGGACTCAGAAGCCCAAGAACCACAAAGCTCTGAGAGGGAGGCATCCCAATAGAAGGTCATCCTGAGACATGGGAGCCCAGGAACCACTCATCTCTAAGAGAAAGCCTCCTAAGCAAAGACATTATATATTCCAAGAGACAGCATCACAAGCTTGGCTGAGGATCTTAGGAGCCACAGACCCACACCTTTTTCAGTGTTTCATCTCCTAGGGAAGAGTAAATTTAGGTGAACTGAGAAGTCCAAGAGCCTGAGCTCCCCTCTCCTTCCTTACTTCTTCCCTTCTCTTCATTGTTTCTTGGCTCCTTGTGATGAGAGAATTACACCAGGCAGCAAATCTGATAAAAGAGGTTTATTGGAATCAGGGAAAGGAGGGATAAATCCAGGAGTTGCTACTTATGATCCTTGAAGAAGACAGCAGGAAACATAACAAAAAACATGGCTTATGTAGAATTTCTTAGTGGGGAGTGTGTGTGTGTGTTTGTGTGTGTGTGTGTGTGTAGGTAAAATTATGAATGTATCTAAGAAAAGAATCATCCCAAGTGAGGTCACCCACATTCCAGAAGATAAATATTTCATAAATCTGTTTATATAATGATGTTTACTGTTAAGGCTAGGTATATAGGCTACATTCCATATAGTCAGAGAGACTAGGTATAGCATAAAGGACTAGGGTTGTGGAATGAATATTCATGGGGAAGGGAAATAAAAAACAGAGTTATGTATGGGGGTGTAATGGAACAAGAAGAAAAACAGGGAGTGGGATAGAAGAGGGATTGATGGAGGCTATATGGGGAGGGAAAAATAAATCTAAAAGCAAATTGAGAATTCATATGAAAACTTAATAAAGGAGAACTTGCCTAATTACACACACACACAAACACACACACAGACACACACACACCGATGAAAGAATCTAAATGGAATTACATATAACAGGAAAGATGGAGCCCCAACTGGACATGTCTCAGAACCAAATAAATCATACAAATATGTGAATAGAGTATAATAACTGATTCACAGACCAAAGAAAGATCATGCAACCCAGTCGATTGCTAAGGCTATTGGTTATTCTCACTAATTGATAGTAAGGGCCTTTTGCTGCAGAGATAGCCACATAGCATAATGAACATGGATAAGATGAGCTGCTGATGCCTATATAAAGCCTTCACCACTACTGACTAGTATTCACAATTCTAGAAGATTCTATGTGGGCTGAATAGAAAGGTAAAGCCATTCATCTATGATCACTAGGATGTCAGTTGAAACTTGCCTGCAACATAAGATAGTGAAATACTGGCACAAAACTTGTGGGAATAAACAAACAATATCTTGTTGGCTTTAAAGACTACTCCATGAAGTGGAAAACAATTATGTTCTCACTGCTCTGATGGCCAAGAACATGAGAATGGAGAGGCCAAAGGCTTAAGGGAAATCAAATACTTATGTTC
Organism: Acomys russatus; assembly: GCF_903995435.1. NCBI lineage: Eukaryota > Metazoa > Chordata > Mammalia > Rodentia > Muridae > Acomys > Acomys russatus. The sequence goes on along the minus strand of NW_026131852.1, from coordinate 290,691 downwards.
TTCTAAAGAATATAGCTGAAAAACAAACAAAAACACACAACTTCTAATGGCCTTTTCCTCTACTCATAGATCAATGATTTGCTCAGATATCATGAAACTCTCTCCTTCAATAGATAGACACAAATACAAAGGCTCATACAAGACATGTGCAGAAATTGAGACATCTTGGCATAGTCCATCCTAAATAGCAAATCTGTAGAAAGGGGCAGTAAGAGTGCAAGAGTTAGAAGGAAGAGAGGACATCAGAGAAACAGGAATTTCAGCTGATCAAAGAAAGACAGTATATAGTGGGAGTAAAGCTTTATCGGCTAAATATAAGCCAAGGCCTAATCCAGAATTTACAGCAGAATACAGAAAATAAATGGCAAACTGGGTGTGGTGGCACATGCCTTTAATGCCAGCACTCTGGAGGCAGTGGCGGGTGTATTGCTGTGAGTTTGAGTAAAGCTTCGTCCACAAAGTGAATCCAGGACAGCCAAGACTACAGAGAAAATCTCCGTCTCAACAATTCGCAAATAATGTAATTAATTAATAAACAAACAAATAAACAAATAACCAACCAACCAAAACTCAAACTAATGAACAAAACAGCAAAACAACAACAACAACAACAACAACAACAACAAGAACTTAAATGTAAGGAAATATATATTAAATCAATACATAGAAAGATCACCTGGACACACACCTTTGAGGAAAAGAAAAAAACACACATGACCAATAAATATCTTTAAATTTAATCAATGTATCAATTCATCATGGTGATTCAAATTAAAACCACATTGACATGTCACCTTAGCCTTTAATAGTGGCCACTATCAGCATGTCTGACAAATGTTGGTGGATGGTGTAGAGAGAAAGCAGCAATTACAGTTGGTCGTTGTGAGAATAAATGCAACCATTATATTGAAACCAGTTTGGAGATTTTTCAGAAAATGAAAACTAGAACTAACATATGATGTGACACTGCTATCTTCCTTCTGGGTTATATCCAAAGTACTCAATGCCTTATCCAGGACATTTTCACCCCCATGTTTGTTGCTACTGTTTCCTAAAAGAAAATATTTGAATCAACCTAGTTGTTCTACAACAGATCAATCAAAATGTGTATGAAGTAGATATGATGGGAGAATATTGTTCATGTCTGGAGAAAAAAATAATTTGCCAAGTTTGTAGGAAAATGGATGAATATAGAATACATATTATTTAGTGGAGATATACAATCACTGAAAGGATAAAAACTTAATTCCCCTCATATAAAGAATCTAGCATGTGTGTGTGTGTGTGTGTGTGTGTGTGTGTGTGTGTGTGTAAACAAATGTACATGTGGTTATGGAATATATTATAGAAAAAAGAACAAGAAAGACTAAATACCCGTGTGTGTGTGTGTGTGTGTGTGTGTGTGTGTGTGTGTGTGTGTGAAATGATTGTACATGTGGTTACAGAATATCTTATAGACAAAGAAAACAAGAAAGTCTAAATACCCAGGAGTGAGCAAGGAGTGAATACAGGCAATGAACATGAATTATGAAAAAAAGATATAGATAAAAACTGATGTAGTTCTAACTTTGTCATAGATTTTGAATTTTTGGTTTTGGAACAGTGCAAAAATCATATTTAATAAAAAAAGAATATTATCCAGTTTTAAGCTCCACAGATTGCATTCCAATTAGCCACTCTAATACAGAATCAAGAAGACAGTGGTCGTAAAGAAGGTCATAATCCAAATCATTTAGTTATCTTCAATAACCATCATAGCTTCAGTTTGAGCAAATTTGTGGTTTAAATACAAATTATAGAAAATGACAATTGATTTTCATTATTCAATATATTAACTTATAGATCATAAGCTTTTATTTATTTATTTTCAATTCAATGGGTATATTTAAAATATAGTCTTACATTGGTTTATTAAAATCTATTCATAGCCATTCTGTAAAAAGAACTAATCAATACTTTAAGCACAAATTCATTTGCCTTTAACCTTTTAATAGTACTATCATTAGTGTTTAGTGTCTGGTTCAATAAAAATACCTCACTAATAATTAAATATTATTCTCCGTTAGAATGAACAAATTAGGAAAGAAATTAGAAAAGAAGCATTAGTTGAACTAAATTTTTAAATAGGGAAATTCAGCTAATGCCATGATTTAATATTAATAAGGAACCAAAGCTATTTTTAATGGGCATTAAGTTGTTGAATTATGTAAAAATGTGGCAGTGTTTTATATTTTCTCAATATTTCTGTAAACAACTCCTTAATAAAGATGAACTATAAAAGTATTTTAATGTAATTTGTATAATATAAAACGTTTTCTTATCAAAAGTTAGGAAATTTTTTTCCTAAATGATCCATAATGTATAAATAAATCTCCACCTTCCATTATAATAAAATTAATATTTTATATCACACAAATTAATTTCCAGTGTTGAAAGTGCATTACTACAGTAATCTCTTTCAAAGCCTTGAATTCTTAGTTTAGAATAAGACTGTAATATGTTTTCAAAGTAAACCAAGAAGTGCATCTATGGTAGAAATTCATCACATTAAAATATTGCTCAACAAGCTGCAGAGAAATATGTCTAAAGGCAACACATAATATTTGTTTTTAGTAGTTTGGGTTCGTGTCTTGTCAAGTAGAAATTTGCATCCACATTACAGTTTCTTATAGTTCAGACATTCAGTTCAGTTACTCCTTTCCAGTGTGGAGACTTCTGCATTAACACAGCATTATAATAGCTCCAGAATTATAAATTCCCTAGAATTTCCTGATAAAAATCAATACATGGAGAAAATGCATTCTTTTTTTTTTAAGTGATTTTTTTTATTAATTTATTCTTGTTACATCTCAATGTTTATCCCATCCCTTGTATCCTCCCATTCCCCCCCCCATTTTCCCATTATTCCCCTCCCCTATGACTGTTCCTGAGGGGGATTACCTCCCCCTATATATTCTCATAGGGTATCAAGTCTCTTCTTGGCTACTTGCTGTCCATCCTCTGAGTGCCACCAGGTCTCCCCCTCCAGGGGACATGGTCAAATGTGAGGCACCAGAGTACGTGAGAAAGTCGTATCAAAGGCAGGAGACACTGTCAGGAATGCATTCTTGTTCTCCTACCTTGAGCGCCCCCTTTTGGTGCTGAGTACCGCTGCAAGGAGGTTTCTGTCTGGGCTCAAACTGCAGTCCCCTCATTGTGTGTCCATCTCTTGTACAGTAGTAAGTGGCAGTGTCCTCAGCTCTCAGATTGTTCATTTGAAGGTAGGACATGCTTTGGGAATTGTCTCTGGAGATGCTGAACTGACCCTTCACAGATGCACTGTACTCTGTGGTGTAACTGTTAGCTTTGTTTCTACTCAGAGCAACCCACTCCAGTCCCTTCCCTGGAGACTGGCACAACCTGTTCATGTGGAAATCAGTGAAGGTGAATCCAGAGGCTGCACAGGAGAGTCTCAGAAAATTCCCAGGCTGTACCAAGCCTCCACCAGACTCCACCAGCTTCACCTCACATTGAATGCCTGCATTTTTAAAAAAAATCCTAGTCAGAAAAGTGTCACACACACCCACTGTCCCTCTACTCATACACTCACACACTCAGCATCTGTTGTTCAAAATACATTACCATTTAAAAGAGTTACAAAGAAAACCCAGTTCAGACACAACTTCATGGTGAAAGGCCTATGTGCAGTGCTGATCACTGATTGGGAAGACCTGGGAACTCAGGACCTAACCCCTCTTCCAGAGCTACAGGTCATTTTGGACTGATTTATATGAGGAGAGTGGGGCCCGATTTGCATGTCTTCCTGCTATATCATCAGCGCACAGGTGGAAGCAATAGAGGCTGCAGTTATCATTACAGAATGCAGGGATGAAGTGCATGGGTCAGGTAGCAGTAACAAAGTTATGGAATTGTTTATTATTATATTCAATGTTTTATTTTGAATTAGCCAGTTCACCTCCCTACCAGCAGTATATAAGTATATAAGTATTTCTTTTTTTTTTTTATCTTCACCAGATATGACATTTAATTTTGTGAAGAATACCATTCTTCCTGAAGTGAGATGGAGTAATGACACACTTCATATTCTTTCCTCTGGTGTCTATGAATATTGCACTTTGGTTCACATATGTCTTGTCCATTTATGTTTCCTCTTTTAGCAAACATATGTGGTTTATTTTTCTATTTGCTGATATTATTTGGGCTAAAGTTTTAGTTTATTTTAGATCCCAGCTACAAATATTGATCAAATATATACTGGTGAAAGACTTTCTCCTGTTTTATAGAAAACAATAAAGGTATTCAATACTTAATTAAAAGTATTTAAATGAAGTCAAATTTATTCTAACTTGAGATTTAATCTGGACCCAGTAAAAATGAATAATATCTAGAAAATGAATGACAGGAAATGCTGCCAATGTGTATAAAGAGAAGCATTTATTCATTGTTGGTGGGAGGTGTAAATAGTGCAGGTACTATGGAAATTAGTGTGATGACTTCTAATAAAATGAAACTTTAAAATATAAAATTTAATAATTACTCAAAATAATTATGGAAATGCATCTACATACATGTTGTGAAATTAACGAATGGGTAATAGAAATGTCATAAATATGAACACTGCAATTACACTTGCCAGTAGAGAAAATAAGAGCAATTATTTTTTCATTTTGGTTGGATTATATAGTCACTTTACATCCAGATCATATGCACCTTCCTCCTCTCCTAGTCTCAATCTCTCTCCATCTTCCCCCTTTCCTTTCCTTCAGAAATGGGGAGCCCACACAAGCACATCAGATCCCATTAGTACTGAATATTTTCCTCTTCCCATGTGGTCTGGAGAGGTAGCCCTACCAGAGGGAATTGATAAAAATGCAGGAAAGAGAATGCATGTCAGTGGAAGCTTCCCTTCCCCTTACTAGGAGACCTGCATGAAGACTAAGTTGCTCATTGGCTATTTCTGTGTATGGAGCCTAGGTACATTCCATGCATGGTCTTTCATTAGTGCTTCAGACTTCAAAGCCCCTCTAAGCCCTGGTGAGTTGGCTATGTTGGTCTTCTTGTGGATCTACTGTCACATCTAGGTCCTTATATTCTTTCCCCACTTTTCCATAAGGTTCCTAATCTTCATCCAATGTTTGGCTGTGGGTTTCACCATCATATTCAAACAGCTGCTAGGTGGACCTCTCAGAGCTGAAATCAATAAATTAGAAACGAAGAACAATTCAAAGAATCAACAAAACCAGGAGCTGGTTCTTTGAGAAAATCAACAAGATAGACAAACCATTAGTCAAACTAACTAAAAGGCAGAGAGACAGTATCCAAATCAACATAATAAGACATGAAAATGGTGACATAACAACAGACACTGAAGAAATACAAAGAATAATAAGATCCTACTTTAAAGGCATATATGCCACAAAGTTTGAAAATCTAAGGGAAATGTACAATTTTCTTGATTGATTCCACTTGCCAAAGTTGAATCAAGATCAGATAAACAAATTAAATAGCCCTATTTCTCTTATGGAAATAGAAGCAATCATTGATAGTTTCACAACCAAATAAAAGCCGAGGGCCAGGTGGTTTCAGTGCAGAATCCTACCAGACCTCCAAAGGAGAACTAATAAAATTGATACTCATCAAGCTACTCCAAAAGAGAGAATGGATGGAACATTACCAAATTCATTCTATGAGGCCACAGTCAAGTTGATACCTAAACCCCACAAAGACCTAACAACAACAAAAAAAGAGAATTTCAGAATAAATTCTCTTATGAACTTAGGAACAAAAGTACTCAATAAAATATTCACAAAATGAATACAAAAACATATCAAAGATATCATTCATCAGGACCAGACAGGCTTCATTCCAGGCATGCAGGGATGGTTTAACATACAGAAATCCATCAATGTAATCCACCATATAAACAAACTGAAAGGAAAACCCCTCACGATCATGTCTTTAGATGCAGAAAATCATTTGACAAAATCCAACACCATTTCATGTTTAAAGTTTTGGAGAGGTTGGGAATACAAAGCATATACCTAAACATAATAAAGGCTATATACAGCAAGCCAATAGCCAACATCGAATTAAATGGAGAGATACTCAAGGAAATTCCTCTAAAATTGGGAACAAGGCAATGCTGCCCACTCTCTCCATATCTCTTCAATATAGTACTGGAAGTTCTAGACAGAGAAAAAGGCAATAAAAGGAGATTGAGGGCATCCAAATAGGAAAGGAGGAAGTCAAATTATCCCTGTTTGCAGATGATATGATTGTGTACATTAGTGATGCCCAAAATTACATCAGAGAACTCTTACAGCTGAAAAACATCTTCAGCAATTTGGCTGGATACAAAATTATTTTTAAAAAGTCAGTAGCCTTCCTATATACAGATGACAATCATACAGAGGAAGAAATTAGGAAAACTACACCTTTCATGTTAGCCCCCCAAAATATAAAACATTTAGGATTTACTCTAACCAAGCATGTGAAGAATTTGTTTGAAAAAAACTTCAGATATCTGAATAAAGAGATTGAAGATGATATTAGAAGATGGAAGGCTTTCCTTTGTGTATTGGAAGAATTAACATAGTAAAAATGGCCATCTTAACAAAAGAAATTAACAGATTCAGTGCAATCCTTATCAAAATACCTACACAATTTTTAAACACATTGAAACTTCATATGGAACACTCAACTTCATATGGAAACACACACACACACACACAAAAAAACCCAGAATACCTAAAACAATACAATACAATAAAAGATCCTCCAGAGGAATCTCCATTCCAGATCTCAAGCTGTACTATAGAGCAACAGTAATTAAAACAGCATGGCACTGGCACAACAATAGGTTGCTTGATCAATGGAATCGAATTGAAGGTCCAGAAATTAATCCACACACATATGGTCACTTGAGCTTTGAAAAAGAAGCCAAATCTTTTCAATGGAACAAAATATTCCATGACAAAAACAAATTCAAACAGTACCTATCCACAAATTCAGCTTTACAGAAGGAAAATTGCACCCTAAAGGGACAAGGTACAACCAAAACTACACAAGAAATATATAACTACCTCAACACAAAATCACAACCACACAAACTCTGGACTGTAACAAACATCAAAAATGAAAGAACTTAAAAGTCACTGTGCATTAATATCTCTCAACTTCAATGGTCTCAATTCTCCAATAAAACGACAAAGACTAACTGAATGGAGACATAAACAAGAACCAAAATTATTCTGCATTCAAGAAATACATCTCACCCACAAGGACAGAAATTACCTCAAGGTAAAAGGCTGTCAAGTTTGGTAGAATATGGCAGTGGAGAAGGGCTTTAGAAGATTGCATTGGCTCAGAGAAGAAACTATAGTTCCTAGCATTGAAATACATGTGCATGCAGCATAGTCTTAAGTTCCCTAAGTGTAATGACCTAAAAAGCCTTTAATTGGCTAGAGCGCCCTCTTCTGGTTTGAGCATCCTTGTAGAAAGGTTTTTTTTTTTTTTTTTTTTTTTTTTTGGTGTGGCTCAGAGTTGAATTTCCTCACTGTGTCTCTGGCACAGTAGTACATGGCTGTGTCCTCAGTCTGCAGGCAGTTCAGTTTCAAGAACACCTGACTCTTGGTGGTGTCTCTGCTGATGCTGAGCCGGGATTTGAGAGCTGAATTATAACTTGTTCCTCCACCAGTCCATATAGCACCCATCCACTCTAGGCCCTTTCCTGGAGTCTGGCAGACCCAGGTTACATCATAGCTGGTTAATGAGAATCCAGAGACTGTGCAGGTGAGAGACAGGGTTTGTGAGGGCTGCATCAGGTCAGGTCCTGACTCCTTCAGCTGCACGTGGGACAGGGCACCTGGGGACAAGAACATCACCATCAGTCACACATCCCATAGATGACATGCCCAGGTCCCTCTCCTGAAGCTCTGAAACACTTACAGCTTGGAAAGGTCACCAGGCAGAGTAGCAGCAGCAGGACAGCCATGCTGTGATGGAGGCTCCAGTGAGAAGGACATGGGGCTTCTCAGCTAGGCCTGGGCTTTCAGCCTGAGGCTGAGGTCTGCTTTGCATTGGGATAGGTTCCTGAGAGGATAAAAGGAAGCACAGGGCAACTTTCCAGATTCACTTCCAAGTGACTTAGGTTTGCCTTGTGCTACCTTTTTATTTTCATAATATTTAAAAGCATTTATTTATTCACTTTACATCCTGACCGCAGCCCCATCTCTCCTCTCTTCCCTGTCCAAACTTGCCTTTCTCTCTCCCATCTATCCTCCCCTATTCCCAGAACATGGCCTCTCCCCATACCCACCGACCCCAGCTCACCAATCACATCAGGACTATGGATGTCTTCTTCACCTGTGGCCTGTCATGACAGCCCCAACTAAAGGAGGTGATCAAAATCAAGAGCCAAGTCCATGTCAGACAGAGCCTCTCACTACCTTCCTAGGGGATCCGCATAATACTTGAGCTTCCCATCTGCTACATCTGTGCAGGGTCCTAGGTCCAGTCTATGCATTGTACTTGGCTGGTGCTTCAGTCACCATAAACCCTATGGGTCCTGGTTAGTTGGCTCTCTTAATTTTCTGGTAAAAAAATTCACAAAAAATTCAGGAATATTTTCTGTTTCTGTCTTGTCTTGACTTCCACATAAACATGAAATTTTATGATTCACACTGTGCAGGGAGTACGTGAGTCCACATTCATGCTGTGCAGGAAGAAGCAGCTACCACAGCCTCAACGCATGTGCATATCCTGCAGAAGCTGTAGGAAGTTTAGTCTTATGATACCTTTTGGGCTCTTAGTGATGTGAAATCCAGAGTAAGGATATACTTAACATTTTTTACTCTTTGTGTCAGTGGTGGTATATTTTGCTTATCCATCACCTAGAAAATACAACTTGAGAGGAAGCAATTCACAACTATTTTGTATAGTGATTAGGAATATTTGTCTGAGAGATCAACTGAGGATTGACTTTGTAGCTATGTCAGTGGGTTCACAGTTTTCACCTGTTCACTCAGGGCCACCATACCTGGGGGCTAGTCTTACTACTTCCTGATTCCTCCTTACTTGTCTGCTTATCTGTCTGCCTGGACAATGTACTTTTATATCTCTCTTCTAGTCTCTTTACAGTTTGCAGCACATTTTAAAAGTAGTTCTCTACATAGGGAGAGAATAGGGCTTCACTTTCTGACAGCACGGGAGGAGGTAGAAGAGGAAGTAGGGAATTGAACAGGGGTTTAAGTCACTTGAAGCCTTGCAGAGGAGATGAAGAAGATTCAGGTGGAACAAAGAAAGAACTATAAAGCAAGGAACATGGAGACTTTGCAAAGATGGAGTCAGGACAACAAAGAGGGTGAAGAACAGACTTAAACTTCTCAAGACTGTCTTGTAAAGCTTGGTGAACAAGTACAAGAAATATCAATTATTTATTTGTTAGCTGGGTCAAGTCATAAGCTAAGAAAAACAAACAGTTATATAAAAATTATTCAACACAAGGTAACATAGCGATTTTGTCCATGCTCTCTTTATGTAAAACACCAGGGAAGGGAGGAGAACAGCCCAACCTATCCTGGGCAGTCAGTGCTCAGAGGACATCCACCACTTCTGTCACATTGGATTCACTATATTTTTTGTTTATTATTTCTCTGTGCATAATCTGTGTACTGTGAGTGGAGTGGAGGGGTATTGACTGACATTGCAGAGAAAGCCTTCTGTACATGTTCTGAAGGGCACCTGCCACTAGGGGTGCTCTATTCTACTTGTTCCTACTACTCTGAGGGTCAGTGTAGGTTATTAAAGCCCACAGGGGAGGGCCCATGTGTTTCCTTTGGCATGGCAGAGATGAAGAGCCCCACAAAAGCTGAGCCTGCAATCCTGAAGAAGTGCCAGAAGGTGACCACCACGGCCTGCTGGATCACAGGCGCGAGTTCGTGGACTTCTTCTGGGACATCGCAAAGCTGGAGCAGGAAATGTGGCTCCAGTCCACAGAGAAGCTGCCAGAGCACTTGTGCAGAAGGCCTAGTGATTTGGAGATGAAATAGGCCCTGAAATGCCTGATCGCTGGGCTTGGGGTGTGCCGAGAAACTGCTAGGCCCTGCTACAGTCTGGCGCTAGCCCAGCTGTTACAGTCTTTTGAAGACATCCCTTTGTGCCACATCCTGAGTCAGATACAAGAAAAATACAGTCTGCAAACAGTTAACATGTAGCCTGTTTGCAGGACATGTTCCTCAAGCCTGACCTGTACTCCTTGGTTGACTTCAGCATTGCCAACCAGAAGAGAGATCAGGACGCCTTGTTCAATGTGCCTGAGTGATCTGTATTCCTACCCCGGAAGTGAATCATCCTCGTGGACCATCTGCACCTGGAGAAGGACGATGCCTTGGTTGAGCATGTAGCCAGATTTTCCATGCCTCTATAAGCCAAAGAAGCTCACTCCCCAGATCCCATAGACTAAGCAGCACTTCTCCTTCCCTTTGGATGACCGGACCCGCGGGTTCACTTTGGTGTCTTCTTCACCCTGGTACAGACCCTCAGTGTGAAGTTCCCACAGACACCAGACATGCCTGAAAGTAGGAAGCCCTGGACACACCACCTGGTGCACTCGCTGTTGAACCACAGCCGTAACATGACCATTGTGACACCCTTCACAACACAGCAGCGCCAGGCCTGGGACCCGATGATGACTACTCTGAAGGAACTATAAGCCCGCTCCTCAGAGACCAAGGCTGTTGCCTTTCAGCACCCACTGCTTCTGGTGGGCCTCCACCTCTTCAAGTCCCCTGCAGAGAGCTGTGATGTTCTAGATGACATCCAGACTCGCATCAAGAAAAGCATGGCGCAGAATCCCCGTGGATCACGCTCTAGGGCCAAAGCCTCCCAGGAGCCAGAGTGGAGTGGAGGTGATGGTGGAGAGCTTGCTGTCCTTGCTGCCTCAACCCAGCAACTTGATGCGCCAGGTGGTCCGGCGCCTATTTGGCCGTATCTGTTTCCACCTTACTCCACGTGGTCTGCAGCTAATCTTGGCTGAGGCAAATGAAGATGAAGATGACAACGCTGCGGTCACGGACGGCGCCGATGAGAAGCAGCTGAAGCACGGAGCGGAATAAGACTCAGAGAATGAGGACAATATGGATTTGGTGAGTGATACGCAGAGTGTGGATAATGAGGATGGGGAGGAGAGAGTGAAGAAGAGGGCCTTGATAAGGATGTGGATCCAGGCTTTCATCAGTAGCTGATGGAAGTGTTGCAAGCTGGGATTGAAGATGACGAGGAGGAGGAGCTTGGGGATGAGGCAACGATGGCCCCAGGACAGAACTCGGTCAGCCTATTTGCAGAGCAGAAGCTGTGCCTCCAGGGCCAGAAAGAGGAGAGGAACAAGGTGCAGAGGGAGAAAAGGCTCTGACGGGACTTCCATATCCGGGTACTAGACCTGGGTGAGGTGATAGTGACCAAGCAGCTCGAGCAGCCCCTGATCCTGCAACTACTTAAGCCACTGCTGTACATGATCCAGCACAGAATGCTCAGCAAAGGCTCCACCAAGCAGGAGCAGGACCCCCTGCAAAAGACTGCCCATGTCTTCATGCACCATCTGTGTCGCGCCCACTACTGCCACGAGGTGGCGCCATTTGCAGAGGCTCTGCATGCCCAGGTGGAGCAGCAGACTGGCAACTAGGCTGATGCCTCTGTTGCCCTTTACTACTTCAATGCCTCTCTCTACCTGCTGCGAGTCCTCAGAGGGAAACACCACTAAGAGGCACCAAGATGATCAGAAGCTCCAGGGAGCTGACACCACAACTGAACCCAGTGACTCAGAGGACCAGCCTGCCAGCTGCCTAAACTTGGTTTCGTGACCCAGGTGTACACGGCAGCACTGGAACCTCTTCTGACTACGCGTAACAGCCCACTCACTGTCCCCATGTTTCTCAGCCTCTTCTCTCCACACCCAGTGATCTGTAAGAACCTGCTCCCCATCTTGGTCCAGCATGTGGCTGGCCCTTATCGGCCCTGCCATTAGGCCCAGGCATGTCTGCTGCTCCAGAAGGCCCTGTCTGCATGGGAGCTGAGAGTATGTTTTGAGGATCTTGAGTGGAAGCAGCTCATTGGCCAAGTCTTGGGAAGGGTCACCGAGACCATACAGGCACAGAGCAAGGGGGAGCATCTGAGGGAGCTGTCCACTTTGGAGCTGCTGAACATTCTCTTCAAGACAATCAACCATGAGAAGCTGTCTATGGACCTCACTGCTCTGTTAGGCATGCTACAGAGCAAGCAGCAGAAGCTGCAGCAAAGCCTACCACAGGGGAATCATTTCTCTGGCTACAACCGCCTCTACAACCTCTACTGGCAGGCCATGAGGATGCTAGGAGTGCAGTGTCCCAAGTCAGAAAAGAAGAATGCCAAGGATATTCCTAGTGACACTCAGAACACCATAAGCATGAGGCACAGGAAAAAGGGATTTTGCCAGAGACCAATATATGCTGCTTATCCACTTTTACTGAGAGCAATTTAGGCTGTTCTTCATCCCCAGTTCATCATCATGGGAACACAAAAGCAGAATCCTTCAGCATTATGTGCAGTCGTTCAATCAACTGTTGTCTGTCCTCATTTCAGAGTTCTAATAATCTAGTCAATTTGGTGTTTGAAGCTTCATCACACACTGTTGCTGACACTGCAAGAGTTTCCTGAGAAGATTCAGCATCAGGTGATCAGATTCTCTTTTCCCTTTTAAAGCTGCCTGAAGTCATGATCCATTAGCATGGAGCCCACAGCTGACACTGCTTCTCTGAAATACACGTTTTCTAGATCACACAAGAGACACCAGGCTCTTCCAGATATCAGCAACAGAGAGTATGAGAGGGGTATTTTGGGGAGGATTTGTAGGCAACAAAGGACCAAGAAAAGCAGAAAATGTGAAAATAATAGAACTCAGCTGTTAATGGGAAGGGTTGATGAGAAATGAAACCAGGTCAGGAGTCTACATCAGCCTGGATGTGCATAGTAGTGGCTGAGAATTTCGTGGTCTGATATTGCACAATGCAGCTGCAGAAGACTCATAACTTTGAGGCCTCTGGGCCTTTGAGGTATAAAGTAATTTTTACCATGATGTAAATGTATAAAAATGGAACCTGTTAAATACGATAACCAACTGTAGTCTTTGTATAGGGTCCTTGTCGTTTAGAATAAGGAAACAATGGATATTTCAGGTTCTGAGTTTCCTTTGAAAAGTTCCAATATTTTAAGGAAGCTGTAGTTTATCTACCACAAATGCAAAGGCAAAGAGGATAAATAACAGATTACTCAAGTTTCCCACAATTTTTAACCAAAATTACAATCAACAAATGTCATATTTTCAGACTTCTTTTATAATATAACTATATTCAAATAATTATAACTGTAGCTATATCTATCTGACTATCTATCTATCTATAACTATATCACATCTTTAAAAATGTATGTATATATATCCATATATACGGAACAAAATTATATTCCCTTTGTCTGGTTACAAGAAGTAAATGCATAGTTTAGAGGGTTTGAGGGAAAAATATTTTTCTACTGTGTGAAGAAAGAGGAAGTTTAATAGAATGTGACAGTGGAGAGGACGTTAGAGGATTTCCTTGGCTTGTAGTGGAAACCACAGTCCTAACACTGAAATATGTGCTCATGGAGCATAGTTCTGAACTTCTTAGATGTAATGACTCCTACTGGTCCTAGAAGTCCCTGAGGGGAGCCAGCCTTCATGCTTGTACTAAACACCCCTGTAGAGAGGATTTTGTGTAAGCTCACACTGGGGTTCCCTCACTGTGTATCACAGTATCTGGCACAGTAGTACATGGCTGTGTCCTCAGTCTGAAGATTGTTCAGTTTCAAGAAGACCTGGCTCTTGGAAGTGTCTCTGCTGATGCTGAGTCGGGATTTGAGAGCTGGATTATAATATATGCTCCCATCATTCCATATTCCACCCACCCACTCCAGACCCTTTCCTGGAGGCTGGCGGGCCCACTGTACACAATAGCTGGTTAATGAGAAGCCAGAGACAGTGCAGGTGAGAGACAGGGTCTGTGAGGGCTGCACCAGGTCAGGTCCTGACTCCTTCAGCTGCACCTGGGACAGGGCACCTGGGAACAAGAACATCACTATCAGTCATACATCCCCTAGATGACATGCCCAGGTCCCTCTCCTGAAGCACTGAAACACTTACAGCTTGGAAAGGTCACCAGGCAGAGGAGCAGCAGCAGGACAGCCATGCTCTGATGGAGGCTCCAGTGAGAAGGACATGTGCATCTCAGCTAGTTGTGGGCTTTCAGGCTGAGGCTGAGGGCTGCTTTGCATTGCGGGAGGTTCCTGAGAGAATAAAAGGAAGCACAGGGCAACTCTCCAGATTCACTTCCAGGTGTCTGAGATATGCCTTGTCCTACATTTTTATTTTAATAATTTTAAAAACAATTATTTATTCCTTTTACATCCAGGTCATAGCTCCTTCTATCCTCTCCTCTCTTCCTTGTCCCACCATCCTCTTCTGCTTCTCATCCGTCCTCCACATTTCCTCAGAAGTTGTGAGCTTCCTATACCCACCCACCACAGCTCATCAATCATATAAGAATTGAGGATGCCTTCTCTCCTGTGTTCTGTCAAGGCAGCACCACCTAAGGGAAATAATCAAAAATTAGGCAGCAGAGTCCATGTCAGACATAGCCTCCCACTACCTTCCTAGGGGACCCACATAAAACTTGAGCTGCCCATCTGCTACATCCCTGCAGGTGCCTAGGTTGAGTCTATGTATTGTCCTTGGCTGGTGCTTCAGTCACCATAAACCCTCTGGGTTCTGGTTAGTTGGCTCTGTTAATCTTCTTGTGACAAAAATGTTGACAAAAAAATCCAGGAATATTTTCTGTTTCTGTCTAGATTTGACTTCCACATAAACATGAAATTTTATGTCACACTGTGCAGGCCTTAAGTGAGTCCATATTCATGCTGTGCAGGAAGAAGCAGCTACCACATCCTCAATGCATGTGCATACCAAGCTGAAGCTATAGGATGGAGTTTAGTCTTATGATGCACTTTAGGTTTATAGTGATGTGAAATCCAAATTATGGAACTATTGACATTTTTTTTCTCTTCATGTCAGTGGTAGTATCTTACTCTTATCTCTCACCTAGAAAATCCAACCTATTAGGAAGGAATTCACAACCATTTTGTACAGTAATTATGAATGTTTGTCTGAGATGAGACCTGAGGATTGATTTTGTAGCCATGTAAGTGGGTGAAAATTTCTCACTTGTACACTCAGGGACACCATACCTGGGGGCTAGTCTTACTACTTCCTGATTTCTATTTGCCTGTATGCTTATCTGTCTGTCCGTCTCTCTATCTGTCTGTCTGTGCCAATGTACTTTTTAGAATCTTTCTTCTTGTCTCTTTACAATTTGAAGCATATTTTAAAACCAGTTCTCTAAATATGGAAAGAATAGGGATCAACATTCTGACACCAGGCGAGGAGTTACAAGAAGAAGTGGGAGTTTGACTAGGAGTTTCAGACAACGGTAGAAGTGGAGAAGAGATGAAATGAAACAAAGAAAGAACTTTAAGCATGGATCATGGGGATTTTGCAAAGATGGAGTCAGGACAACAAAGAGGGTGAAGCACAAATTTAAACTTCTCAAGATTGTGTGTAAAGCCTGGTGAACAGATACAACAAAGTCTCAGTTATTTATTTGTTAGCTAGGTTAAGTCATAAATTAAGAGAAACAAAGTTATATAAAAATAATTCAACACAAGGTAATGTAGTGATTTTGTTCATGCTCCGGTTATGTAAAACACCAAGAAAGGGAGGAAAACAGCCCAACCTATCATGTGCAGTCAGCACTCAGAGAACATCCACCACTTCCTTCACATCAGACTTCCTATATGTTTTGTTCATTATTTCCCTGTGCATAATCTGTGTACTGTGAGTGGAGTGCTGGAGTCTTGAAATTGCAGAGAAAGCCTTCATGTGCATGTCCTGAAGGGCACCTGCCACTAGGGGTGCTCTCTCTTACTTGTTCCTAACACTCCGAGGGTCAGCGTAGGTTATTAAAGCCCACAGACATAGACTATTGAACACTTCCTACTCCTTTGTTCTGAGGAGTAGCTGGTTCACCATCAGCATCTTCCTTCTATCACAAAGTGAAGTCCTTTATATATTGATCTGTGCTTGATGAATCCTGGACACTGCCACATCTCATTGCTTTTCTTCATGTGTCCTCCCAATTCTGTGTAGCTGTTTGTGTTGAGCACATCCTATATTCCTATAGGAACCTGAGCTCTGTTAGGCACATATCCAATTCAATGTCTCTGTGTCTTGAGGACACATTAATTACCTAGTGAACTCCCTTAGAAACACAGAAATTTAGAATTGTTTCTCTAAGTTTTCCTCCTCTCTGCTCCAGTATGTCAGTATTTCTTGAAACATGCATAGCTTTTCCAGTGGGTGGTGACAGTTGGGTCAAAGGGACGTCAAAAATGATTTATAGCTATCAGTTCAGGGATATCATTATTGATTCCACAGAACATAGGTTTAATAATATCCAGCTATGGGTCAGAAGATAATAGTCCAGGTGGTGTGCGTGCATGTGTTGTGTGTGTGTTCACATTTGTGCCTGTGAGTTTGTGTCTGTGTATGATAACAAAAGGCTTGGCAATTAATATTGAACTCTAAAAATTATAGAACTTGTTTTCAAGGATTGATAAGGATTGGTACAGGGAGTGTGGTTGACATCAACCCAGGTAGAGGATAATACTTTTTCAAGACTTTGCATTTTAAGTAATTTCTGAAAGGATTATTCTTGAGTCTTCACAGTGAAAATCAATGTTAGTAAGTACCTGAATATTCAAACGTGGAATATGTGAAAAACTAAAACAACAACAAAATGAAGACTAACTGTACCTTATTGTGGAACATAGTTACACTAGTTATCTGAACAGAGCATATGTCATTTTGTAACTCATCTTTTTATTGCTAATTCAGGTAAGTTGTGGTTTTATTCCAAATGTATACAAACTAAAGGATAATTCATAGATGATTTAGAATT
This sequence comes from Acomys russatus, assembly GCF_903995435.1. NCBI lineage: Eukaryota > Metazoa > Chordata > Mammalia > Rodentia > Muridae > Acomys > Acomys russatus. The sequence continues at coordinate 273,616 of NW_026131852.1, read as the reverse complement.
TCCTATGAATTTTCATCATGTTTCAAAATTACAGGCACTTGATGTAATGTGCTGTGTCTGATTTTCATGTACTCCCATTTCCCCCAACAGCCAAGAAACTGTTAAATGGATAACTTAGAGCCTCCATAGGAAAATAATGTGCCATATCAAAAAGAGATTTTTTTTTACAGAATGTGATATTTTGGCAGATTTTGGGAAGATTCCCAAGCAGGAAGAGTAAATTACATATTATAATATTACCACTCTAGGCATGGCCTGTATTACCTGCTAATCATATACAGTAGATGCTGTTTCTCTGTCCTCATATTGGATAGTAAGGAGTGGCCCAGGAGTGACTGAGAGTCACACTGGGAAACAACAGTGAAGTAATCAGTCATGATGAACACACATTCTGGGTCACCAGTGGCCATTGAAGGAACTTAAAGGGGACACAGTCAAGAAAGGGAGAGGGGTCTGTGATAAGGGCCTATGTCTTGTTGAGAGCTCAGCACTATTCTTGTACCTTTAAGGAAACAAAGGAATTTAGTAGCATCTGACTCATCTCTTCCATTGCTTTAGTGTTACAACCTTTCATCCTGTTCTTTCAGTTTCCCCCAGTCTCATCCCATTGCATTGCTCTGCAAAGAAGTACATCTATTTTAGTTTGTACAGAAATTATAAGAACTTTGATACTGTTTGAATTTGTTTTTGTCATGGAATATTTTGTTTTCTACATATGGTGGCACTCAGAGAAAGGATAGCAGGCTACCAAGAAGAGACTTGGTACTCTATAAGCATATACAGGACAAGGATGTTCCCTTCAGTCACAGTCATAGAGGAGGGGAGTAGGGGGAAAGTGGGAGGGAGGTGGAATGGGAGGATCCAAGAGATGTGATAACAAATTATATGTAATATGAATAAATTAATAAACTATATATTCAAAAAAGAACTTTGGTGTTTGCCTCTCAGAAAATATGGATTAGCAAATATTTTAGAACCTGCTAATCAAGGTCTGTGAGAAATTGAGAGAAAATAACAAAAAATGTCAGTTCCAGGCATCAGCTTGTTTGTACCACAGTTTCTAGGTACCCAGAATTCACTAGCGCAGCTGTGGCTAGGAAGTCGTCATGGGCCGGATGTTAATGTCTCATCTCCCTCTGAGGAACATTGTCCTCACAGAGGTAATTGCACCAGACAGCCTGACCAAGACAAAGATAATAGAAATACTTTGTAGAAGCAGCCATGGTTCCCATCTTCGTCTTCCAGATCTCTATCTCCTGGGCGAAACCACTAATACAGAGCCCGTTCCTTCTATTTCTCCAGAAGCCAATACATTGCAACCAATCTATGCTGTCACCATAGAGCAAGCAAATCCATGGCAAACTGACACACTTAGATTATGTCCTGGTGCAGCATGCTTTGATGGAGCAATCATCATCCTTGGCTTACAATGCTTCCTACAAATATAGTGACAACATCCACATGATCCCAGAATGATGTGGAGAATAATGCTCTGTTCTGGTTCTAAGAGCCACACCTGACTACTTCTGAGCCTCCGATGAAGAGCCCAACTCAGAATGAGCCACAGGTCCTTAACATCATGTTCTGGGGCATCTTTGCAAGTAAGACCGTTAGGATCCTAGAGGAAAGAAATGGTATTGATATATTAAAAGGAAATTCATTGTGTTCTTTAAATACTGGGGGAACTAGGAAAACAAAACTATAACAAATAATTAGACAGGAAGAAAAGAAATGCAACCCACTGAGTGATCAGGAGCAGTCAGCAGCTAATCCAAGCTCAGTCATTATCACTACATACTTTGGCCTCAATTTTCAGTGTTGGAGCCTCACAACATTTTACTAAGAGCTCCACAGCTGGTCATGGATGGTGCTGTAGTGTATGGTTTGGGTGAGGATAATGGAGAGACTGAAGGCCATCTGGTTTCATGATCACAGGCCCTGCCTGATTTCCCTGTTGGCTCTAACTTGGACCCTGTTGGGGACAGTAGTCCATATGGCCAGTGTTCAGCCATCTCATCAGAACCTGCACCTTTAAGATTCTATTTCTCCAGCAGTCTGTCATTTACCAGAAACCAGCTGACCCTGTGTTGGTTCGACATTTGGACTAAAGATAAAATTAAGATGGAGCCACCCTGCTGCGGTTTATCAGTTAGACTAGATAAAGCTAGAACAAAATATATTCGGTATGGCAGAATGTTATGACTCTGCCTGGAATTCCCTGTGTCTTGAGATAGCCTGCAGCTGGGTTGCCATAGCAATAAGCTTTCCTTACTTCGGCCTTATAAAAGCTGCCCTTGAAAAATAAAGTTTGAGAGTTTGATCAAGGTTCAGACTTACTCTCCTTCTTCGTGTCTTGTATTTTTGTCCCTCCTACAGGTGAATCTACTCCCGAGCTTTAGTTGAATCCCCGCAGGTCGGGGTCAGAACCCCAAACAGTCTCTAGCCAGGGAATCTTACCAAGTCTCTGCTCTGAGTTTTGGCTTCCACAGTCTCAAGGGTCCTTTGCTTCCTCAGGATCTGATCCTGGTCCCCATACAGAATCACATGTGCTCTTTGGGATGCTCTGTAGATTTTTCAAGTCAGAGTTTGTTCTACATTTTTAAAAAATCTATAGTCTGTGGAAACTGTTCTGTGCTTAAAGTTGTTACCACATAAGAACAACGACCAGAGTTTGGTGCTTCATAAGAACAAAAAGAGGTAGGTGTGGTGGCCAAGAAGTAATCCCACCTATGGTACTTTTAAACAGTATGATCCTTGGGACTCACTAGTTGGACAGTCTAGCCAGATCCTGAGATCCAGGCCATGTGATGGAACCTTTTTTCAAAAATATCAAGTAGATTGATAGAAGACATGTCAACATGTGCACACACACACACACTCACACACACACACACACAGAATCACACACACATAGAGAGAAAGAGAGAGGGAAACAGAGACATATATAGACATACAGAGAGAAAGAGAAAAACACTATAAAAACACGTAACACATTGGGAAACTGAAAGTTGAGTAAACCTTTGGACAATTCAAGTATTACTTTATACTGTACTTGTAAAGAGAATCTGTATGGAAGGCAGGCCAAACACAAGAATCCACCCTCCATGTTCTTCAGGACTCTGAACAGGCTGTAACTCTCTGTTACTCAGAGTTCTGTGTGTTCTCAGCGCCCCCTGCTCATCATCAGCTCCCTGCAGGGAGGTTTGAGTCTGAGTTCTCAGTGTCACTCACTCACTGTGTGTCTGGCACAGTAATATGTGGTTGTGTCCTCAGACCTGAGACTGTTCATGTCCAGGTACAGGGTGTCCTTGCCATTGTCTCTGGAGATGGTGAATTGGCCCTTCACGGCATCAGAGTAGTAGATGCTACCACTATTATGACTAATGTAGGCGACGCACTCCAGCCCCTTGCCTGGAGGCTGGCGGACCCAGTTCATATTGCTGCCACTGAATGTGAATCCAGAGGCTGCACAGGAGAGTTTCATGGACTTTCCAGGCTGTACCAAGCCTCCCCAAGACTCCACCAGCTGCACCTCACACTAAACTCCTGCAAACATGGAGAATACTGGTCAGAAAACTGTCACAAAATTTCTCTTTCTGATGTCCACACAACAACAGCATCGCTTCTCCATAAATTACCTTTTAAAATCAAGACAAAGAAACCAAGCTGATCCCCAAGTCCATGGTGAGTGGTCTGTGTTCAGTGCTGATCACTGAATGGGAGTATCTGGGAATCCAGGGCTGAGCTCCTCTGCTAGAGCTGCAGGGTCAGGGAAGGGCTATTTTCCATGGGCACAGAGAAGCCTCATTTGCATGTCTTCCTGCTGTAGCAGGCTATGTTGCTGGACCTGGGCAGGAAGCAGTGCTCAGAGCTGATATAAGACATCAAAGACTGATGACAGCTCCAGAAGTTAACACAGAATGGTTGCTCTGTATGAACCTTTCCATTGTTAAGGTCTCCTTCAGTTTTCTTATTTCTCTAGCTAGGACTTCAAGGACTATACTGTAGAGATACAGAGAGAGTGGACAGATTAGTCTTGTCCCGGATTTTATTGGAATTGATTTAAGTTTCTCTCCATTTATTTTTATGTTGGCTACAGGCTCATTGTATGTTGGCTTTATTATGTTTAGGTATGTGCCTTGTATCCTTGCTCTCTCCGGACTTTAACATGAATGGGTGTTGAATTTTCTCGAAAGTTTTTTCAGCATCTAAGGAGATGATCAGGTTTTTTTTTTTTTTTTTTCGTTCAGGGCAAACAGAAATTTCAATAAACTATTGAACTTGTCTAGGACTACTACATTCTATACCTGTCATGAAAGTCCCTAACTGAGATATGTACATGCAGCACAGAAATAGAGGAGACCAGTCCTTTATGCCTGTCTGAACAAAGGTCTCTTTTGTAACCAGAGTTCTGTGTGCTCTCAGTGCCTTCTGCTGGTCATCAGAGCCCTGTAGGGAAGTTTATGGCTGAGTTCTCAGTAACACTCACTCTGCTTCTTGCACAGTAAAATATGGCTGTGTTCTCAGTCCACAGACTGTTCATTTCCAGGTACAGGGTGTTCTTGGCATTGTCTCTAGAGATTGTGAATCATCCCTTCATGGGGTCTACATAGTGGATAAGATCATCTCTAACAACAATGTATGTGACCCACTCCAGCGTCTTCCCTTAAGCCTGGGGGTCCCAGTTCATGCTACAATCACTGACGGTGAATCTAGAGGCCAAACAGGAGAGTTTCAGGGGCTTTCCCAAATGCACTAAGCTGCCCCAAGATTCCACCTGCTTCACCTCACACTGGACGCCTGCAATCTTGGAGAATGCTGGTCAGAAAGCTACAACAAAAGACAATTTTCCCCTTTCCTCATGTCCACACAACACAAATAATGTCATTTCCACAAATTATCCTGTACAATAAGGACCATGAAAATCAAGCTGAACCCAAGTCCATGTGAGAAGTCTGCGCTCAGTGATGATCACTGAATATGAGAATATAGAGCTGGGATCCTCTGCTAGAGCTGTAGGGTGAGGGCAGGGTGGCTGTGGGCACAGAGAAGCCTCATTTGCATATCTTCCTGCTGTATCAGGCTATGTAGTTGGACCAGGGCAGGAAGCAGTGCTCAGAGCTGATATAAGACATCAAAGACTAATGACAGTTACAGAAGTTAACACACAGTGGTTGCTATGTATGCAGCATTCAATTGTTAAGGATCCATCATACTTTATACAGTTCTCTATTGTACAAATACACCCAACATTTTGTGTATTATGTCTCTTCAGTATAATTGCAAAATTAAATAGAAAACAAAACTCACACAGTTTTGTTTCTATACAAGAGCTTGGTCTTTCCAACTTCCTGAATTGGATAGGGTTCCTCCCTGATAGGCTCTAGGATAAACTGCCTGTAGAGGTTCTCAGAGTTCCTTCTCTGTGATGAGGACACTATGGGCTTTTATCAATTTTACTCATTTCTGAGAGAACATTGTCCTCATGGTGTAGCTGTCTTACAAATGTGTCCTCCCTTTCACCACCTGTCAACTGCTCAGTTTGCTATGGAAACACATTCTTATTTGCAGTTTCCCTTTTAATCATCACCTTTTTCTCTCCACACCGCACCTTTGCTTTCCCATCACCATTACTCCACTGACTGCAGTCCCCCTTGCCACTCAATTCAGGAGTCTTCCATTCCTAGCATTGCAATTCTAGTTTTGAAACCTACAAAAAGTGAAAACCCTAACACACACACAATCTATTTCCTGCATGTGACAAAACAGGTAGTGTTTGCTGTTCCCAGTCCTAATTATGTAGGTCATTATAAAGTCTTCCAGTTCTATTCGAGTGGACAGTTCCTGGTGAGGGAGAATCCTCTTTAGAGTGTGATCACTGGAAGGTTTCCTATGCCGCAGCGCTTGGCTCTGCACACGTTTGCACATGTGGGCAGCAGTTACTGGGCTGGATAACTTCTTGAAGTTGGAAGAGGCTTATTTTCTGGAAGATAAGGAGTAGCTGAAGGGGAAAATATGGTAGAAATTTGACTGTATCTAATTGTGCATATGTAGAGGTTCTCAAATATGAAGAAAAATATGAACTGAATGGTGTAATGATTTAAAGTCAATAAATCCCCAAAGAAATTTCTTAAGGAAAACTATGTAATGTGAAAAAATTAGGTAAATCAAATTCCAGTAAAAGGAACAGGGTTAGAGGACTTACCAGACATTTTAAAGTTTTGTCTGCAGTACCTGAGTATTCAAACATGGAATCTGTGAAAAACAAGGCCAAATGTACCTTGTTGTTGGAGACAATTGCACTTGCCATCTGAAACTGAGCTCCTATCCTTTTCTGCCCTATCATTAGATTGTTAATACAGATGAGGTGTGCTTTTTATTTCATAGGTGAACAAAATAAATGATGATTCCTAGATGATTTAAAATTTTCTAAGCCTTCTTATATATCTCTCACTCATGATATTTCAGAATTAGAGACACTTTTTAGAATATGCTGAGCCTGGCTCACATGCACTCCCATGTTCACCAACAGCAGGAAACTGTGAAATGCATAACTATTTCCCCCATAGGCAGATAATTTTGTGTTAACAAGCAAACTGAGATTTTCTTTTCTTTTTCTTTATTAATTTATTCATATTACATCTCGATTGTTAGCCCTTCCCCTGTTTCCTCCCATTCTTCCCTCCCTCCCATTTCTCCCCTTCTCCCCTCTCCTATGTCTGTGACTGAGGGAGACCTCCTCCCCCTATATATGCTCTCAGTATATCAAGTCTCTTCTTGGTAACTAGCTATCCTTCCTCTGAGTGCCACCAGGTCTCCCCATCCAGGGGATATGGTCAGAAAAGGGGCACCAGAGTTCATGTGAGAGTCAGAGCTCACTCTCCACTCAAGGGTGGAGAAAGAAGATGATTCCTAAAGGGTCTTAAGCAGATTCTTAAACAGAAACAGAAACCACAAATGACAGCATTAACCAGCCCTAGGCATGAGCTGAATACCTGCTGATCAGTCCTGAGCTTCCTGAAATCTGATGTGCCCTGTGCTTGTCTAGAATGTTCTATGGGGAAGTACTGTTTGAACTCACACTGTATCCCATGCCTACTAAGCCAGATGATTCCTGAAATATTTAGAAATGTATACATAGATGTATACTCACAGACAAAGGTGGACTTATTTATCACGTAACAGTAGGCATTGCCCCAAGTAGACATGTTATGTTAGGAAACAGAAACCCTAGTATTAGAAACAGTCTACCTTTTTAAAAAAGTGATGTCTAGTGAGATACGATCTATGCTCAAGTACTTCAGGGTACTTCCCATGGTCCTGTATACTCTATACTGACACCAAGAGTCTACTGCTGAAGGTACCAAATACTTGAGTCACAGAACAGGGAAATATCAAGCTAGTACACACATCAACGTTCCATTTATACTGTCCAGCTTTCATAGTTCTGGAAGGTTCTTTGTCAGCTACTGGGGGAGAGACAACATTTATCAACCTTTCCTATGTTCTGCGAGCTACCATAATTACTGATGTGGCAAGATAAGCCCACTGGAACAATAAAAATATTGAAAGAACACACACACACACACAGAGGAACATATAAGGTTATATAAAAGAACATGTTAAATCATGGTAATATTAGTGAAAAAACAATGTATTGTGGAAATCATGTTAGCTCAGCACCTTCAGAAAATTATGTAGTCAATTATTATCTGTGTTTAATGTCCAATGCTACAGCAAGCAGTTCTTCACTAAGAAATTCCCTCTAAGAGAAACACAGATGATGGGCTCTGATCACAGTTTTGTTACTTGAGCCACAGAAGTACATTGGAAACATCAAGGTAACAATGTCATTCTAGTTCAATCCACTTCACATGAGCCCACATATTCTCTTCTGAAACATTGATTGAAAATTATTTTACAATATAACCAATGTCCTGATTTCTAGAACCTGCTGAAGAGTAAATTATGTATAAACATGTTTCCCAATTGAGATCAACGGGTGACTGGTTCAAAAGGAGTGAGTCTCCTTGGATTTCAGTGTTGCTCTCTTCAGGCCACCATACTATATTTAAGGGTAATGGTTTCCAAATGTGGTGTTTCAGGCTATAAACATTCTCCTCAGACTTATCCCACAGGGTTTAAGTTAATTAGCACTTCCCTGAGAGACCACAAATTCAGACTAGAAAACCTTTTCTATGTGTTCAGGATGTATTACGGTGTTTGTTGATTTATTAGCTCTGAGCTCATGACCAATATCATTGTCAGATTTTATGTGTAAGACACAGAGGAAAAGCCTGCCTTCCTATAGTTGCAAATATTTGAAAAATCTCAGAAATATTCCTAGGAAGAATCCAATATATCAAAGTCACCACAAATCTAGGCAAAAGCAGGTTGGATTGTCCATGCAAGGGTCCAGTGAAATAATTGTAATATGGTGGTTTGAAATTTAAATGTAAGTTTATTCTTCACACAGACAGTACATATACATATATGTATATATATGAGGTATTGTGCCCATATAACCTAATTATAATAGAAGGTTCACTTCCAATATATTTAAAGTTCTAATGCAGGCTGTTAAGGATAAATAAGTTACACAAGTTGATTATTAGCTGACCAGATCATGGTCATATCAATTGCTGGTCTACTTTTATCAGATGATTTACATCTTAGATATGATTCTCTAAAAAAGTTAGGGTAGGATAGTTAGAAAAGGTCTTCAAAAACCACAAAAACATGCAGAATATGGTATTTTTAAATGTTTTTATTATTTGAAAGACTCACAAACAATGAGAAAGGTTAACTCCTGGAAACACCCAGCCTACCTCAAAGAGGATGATGAGCATCAAAGAACATCCTTATGGAGATGGCTTCAAATGTGGCAAACGAGCCACTGGGGAAAATGTCCTCCATTCTACCATAGACAGAATTCTGTTTTAAAAAAAGGGCAAGCTTGGATGCATGCAGAGTTGATGGCCAAACTCTGCCAGGACAACATAAGACAGTCCTCAATAGTTCCTGCCTTATAAATATGTCTGTCAGATATATTGGGCCAGAAGGCTGGAGAAGATGCTCCAACATAATAGAGATTGTTTGGTCATTACTCAGGTAGAAAACTGTCTCTGTCATCCTCTCATTTCGAAAGCTACTAAGGTGAACTCCCGGCAAGCTTAAGTAATCGTGTTCATTCCTTCCCAAATTTCTGATGGAGTTGAAGGCCAGGTAGCTTAGTTTTACAATGAAACATAGTTGTTTAGGGGTTAAGATGGTTTTACATCTAGATAGATGGTTTAAGTTGATAATGACAAGATTTGACAGAGATTGATTTACATTCAGAATTTTAGATCCATAATGATAGAAAAGATATGTTCTTCAAGGCTGTCAAATACAAATATCCAAAACACTAAGAATATAGCATTTATATAGCTCCTGATTGTGTCATGGTTCTTCTTGCTTTAGGTAGTTTATTGTATATATGTGTAATAATATAAATGTATGTGTACAAAATAAAAAAATGTTTTAAAAAAGAACTGTACTTAACTCAGCTTCAAGACATCAGGTTTTAGGTTGTGAATGCCAACGTGAAACTACAATAATATTAGGGATTAGTATTTGTGATTAAAATAATTTTAATTGTGAGATTTTTCAAAGATTGTGTGAGTGAATATGAGATTCACCCTTATCCATCAATGTAGCCGACCTGCAATAGAAATCTTAAATGGTGGACATTAGAGCCTTTAAACAGTGTTTAAAAAACATACTTAATCAGAGTCCTTGGTGACTTCTCTCTGTATAAGAACAACAGATGACAGAATGTTTTCAGAGATGGAGAGTGCCCAGATCATACTGCTGGGTCCTCATCCTATCTAAGCAGTGAGGCCACTTCCTACAGCAATCATCATGTGAGAGCCCTGTTTGTCCATGCTGGCTTCCTTATGCTGATGAACTGAAGTCCACAGAAGCACAGCCTGTTCACTGTGACTTTACTCAGATTCATTTCTATGGCGTCTGTGATGAGAGTCCCAAGACTGGGAAAACTGTTTGTTGTATCAACATTCTGGAGTTTCTCATTCAGTGACCTAAGCTCTGCAGTGACACTGGGCACAGCAGGACTGGGAGGCTGGGGTCCTTTAGAACACCTATGCCTCAGGATTCCTTCCTCACAGTGCGGAACCTCCATGAGGTGAAACAAAAAAGCTTAGAGACATCCATCTCTCATCCATCCCCTGCATCAGCCAGCCTTCTAGTGCCCAATGTCCTTTCCTCTCTCTTCCCTTTATCTTCAGGGAAGCATGCTTTCCTACAGAAGACACACATTTCCACAGATTTTCATTCTCTGCATCACATCATTGTTCATCAGAAACAAACATCAGAGAAGGAAGTGAACCAGGTCAGGAACCTGGATGCTGAAGCTGATGCAGAGGGCAGCAATGTAGAGTCATGAATGTTCCAAATATTTGTGCTCTTCACTTAACCATAGAAAAGATTGTGAGACTAATGTGGACTGGAGTGCAGTGCTTCATCCTAGTGGTCTTGGTCACTTCATTCCTGATGGTGCATGCAGTGTTCACATTTGGCTGACAATATATTTATTATCGTGTTTTTAGGACTACGTAGAAACCTGTGTTATAATTTGGCAGCAGGTGATCTCAGAGGGTGGGAACAGCAGATGCCTCCATCCTCAACAGATACGTAATTCCAACTTTGTCAGGCAAACCAAGATGTGCACAGAAAATGAAGAAACAATTAAAATCTGATTTATTTAATCACCCACAGATCTTAAAACTGGCAATATAAATAATAATAAATGAAAAAAACATTAAAAAGAAAAAAGGAGCAACATAAACTTGCAGTGTTCATTTTGATATAGCATACATATTTTTATAGATTTCTATGACATGACATCACATCGATCCTTCCCCTGTCCTCAGATAGGATACTGTGAAAAGTGACACATGGGGTACTGCGATGTCCCTTGGGAAACAGCAGTGAAGAACATATTTGTGATGAACACACAGTCTGAGAATCCCTTGGCTGATGAATGAGGTTAGAGGGGACAGATTTAGCACAGGGAGATGGGGACTGTGATGAGGGCCTTTGATTTGTAGACAACTCAGCACTATTCCTGTAGTCCTGTTTTTAAAATAAGGATTTAGTGTTGGAATCTTCAATCCTGTGCTCTGAGCTTCTCCAATCTCCTTCCTCTGCCTTATTCTGCAAAAATGTAAATATATTTACAAAAGTACAGAAAGTACAAGAACTTTAAAGTTTGGCTTTAAGATTAAATTGTTACCCAAATTTTAGTATCTTTTAACCAATGTCTATTGGATATTGAGAAGAAATCACAGAAATTGTCAGTCTCAGGCAGTGCACCAGCTAGTTTGTACCAGTATCCAGTTAACCAGAATTCTCTAGGGCAGCTATGGCTTGGAAGCTGCCATGGGCCTGAGGTTAAAGCCTCAGCTGCCTCACAGGAAAATTGTCATCACACAGGAGATTGGACCAGATAGGCAGGGGAGGGCAGAGCAAGTAGAATCACTTTGTAGAAGCAGCCATGGCTTCTGCCCTCATTTCCAAATCTCTGGCAAATGCACAAAGCCATGAATACTGAGTTCTCTGCATCAATTTCTTTAGAACACATAGGACAGCAATGTGTTGCAGCCACAGCTATGTCATCACCACAGAGGGACCCAGTGAGTGGTCAGGAGCTGTTAGCTGCTAACTCAATCTCAGTCATTATCACCAGCTACATTGGCCTCACTTCTCACTGCTGAGCTTCATACACATTTTATTACCAGCCCCACAGCTGTTCAGGGATGGCTCTGTTGTGTACGGTTTGTGTGAGGATGGTGGAAAGACTGAAGTCATCTGGTTTCATGGTCACAGTCCCTGCATGATTTCCCTGTTGCCTCTAACTTGAATCTCACACAGGCTCTAGTCATGGAATCTTACTGAGTCTCTGCCCTGAGTCTTGGCTTCCACAGTCTCAAGGGTCCTTTGCTTCCTCAGGATCTGACGGATCCTGGTCCCCACACAGAATCACCTTGCCCCCTGCAGGTTTTTCAAGTCAGAGTTTGCAATACATTTTACGATAATCTATGGGGTGTGGAAACAGCTGTATGCTTAAAGTTCTTACCACAATACAGCAAAGACCCGAGTTTGGTCCTCCATAAGTACACAAAAAGGTAGGTGTGGTGGCCAAGAAGTAATCCCACCTCTGGCACTTTTAGATAGTGTGATCCTTGGGACTCATTAGCAAAAACAGTCTACCAGATGCTGAAATCCAAGCCACCTGATGGAACTTTTTTTCAAAATTATCATGTACATTGACAGAAGTGTCAATATGTGCACACACACACAAACACACGTGCACACACAAACAGAGGGACTCACATACTTGTAGAGAGAAACACACACACACACACACACACACACACACACACAGAGAGAGAGAGAGAGAGAGAGAGAGAGAGAGAGAGAGAGAGAGAGAGAGAGAGAGAGACTGTGAAAGAGAGAGACACATATAGACATACAGAGAAACAGAAAAATTAGAAAAACACATATGACAATGGAAAACTGAAAGTGGTGTAAGTGTGGACAATTCAAAGATCACTACCCATTGTACTTGTAGAGAGAATCCTTGTGGACAGACAGCTCAAACACAGAAGAATCCAGCCCTCCATTGCCAAGATCCACCCGTTAAGGGAGCTCACTAGGCACATGGGCTAAGAGTTGATTGATTTGCAAGATCTATACCCTGATGCACCCCAGAATTGCTTCCAGCTTCTGACTACCCTGTCAATTATGTATTGATGCATCTCTCTAAAATCTGGCATTGGAGCCAGGAATGGTGGCACATGCCTTTAATCCCATCACCCAGGGAGACAGAGGCAGGTGAATCACTATGAGTCGAAGCCCAGTTTTGTCTACAAAGTGAGTCCAGGACAGCCAGGGTTGGACAGAGAAACCCTGTCTGGAAAAACAAAAAGTAAAAACATCTGGCATTGATGTGAACTGTTACTTTCTGGGTATTGATGAGCTCTGATTGAGCAAACTTCCTATAGGATCTTGTTGAAGATGTGCTTACTGTTTGTTATTCAGATGAATTAATCCCTGATTATGGAATTCCTGATTTGATTCAATAGTTTTAAAAGTTAAAGTTAGCTTATGGCTGCCATAAATACCTTTGTGGACCTCCATATGTCTCACTAGGGACAGGCTGGAAGTAGATTTATAACCTCAGATAAGACTCCATTCCAGACTGTACCATGAATCCTGGTATTTCAGCATAAATAGAAGCAAGTTTGTTGCAAACTACCCAGGAACCCAAGATGAAGTGAGGCTATCTAGAGATGCCTGAATTTATTGTATTTTTTGAAATGAAAGACAGATAAAATTGTTGTCCTGAACTCATAATGAACTTAGAGATAGCTGGATAATGTATAGTTAGATTAGTGCTAATTGGTAAGTCATCTATCCTTGCGAGTTTCAGACCCTACTAACGCTTAGACCCTTTCAACCTTTGTCATTCTGAACTCACTATGAACTTATGTGATGGATATATACATAAGAAATTTTTATCTTTAAAACATGTAATTTGTTGTATTTTAGAATTTATCTGTTTTTGTGAATAACTGTGCTCTTTTGACTATGAGGTAATTTCCTTTTCTCAGAAGTATAAGTTCAGTCACGAACAATAAACGTTTAAAACTGTAAACCTGAGTACAGTTGAAGTCAAGTTGTCTAATTTCATCCACTTTTTCTCTTGAATGTATGTGTGTGAGAGTGGTTTATTTTCTATCTCTCTCTTATTTCTTATTTCCCTGTACATCCGCAAATAATTTAGCCGACTTAAGGCTTTTTCACTGCAGTCTAAATTTCATTGGCTTACTGGAGATTTCCACAAGAAGGCCTGTCTACAGATCAAAGAGGCTCCTTTTACGACCCCCCTGCACTTTCTGGCTGAAGCCACTTTTTACAGCCTCAGCCACAGGAAAATTGTGGTCAGTTTAACTTCTCCTCCTAGGCCAAGGTACAGTCAGTCACTAGAGAAGGAACCTTGAGCTCCCTTTTTGCTTTTTTCTTTCTTCTCCCAATCCTGATCAGTTGCATGAGCCATCAACTCTGGCGACACAACAGATAAAGTGAACTGGAAGGGCATCTGCATCCAGCCCCAGAGACCCTACCCTGGATCTCTTCAGAGCAGATGCCAGATATAAACACTCCATGGCCTTTAGGGCTCTGAACAGGCTGTAACTCTGTTACTCAGAGCTCTGTGTGCTCTCAGCGCCACCTGCTGATCATCATCTCTGTGAAGAGAGGTTTGAATCTGAGTTCTCAGTGTCACTCAGTCACTGTGTCTCTGGCACAGTAATATGTGGCTGTGTCCTCAGACTGTTCATGTCCAGGTACAGGGTGTTCTTGGCATTGTCTCTGGAGATAGTGAATCGGCCCTTCACGGCATCGGCGTAGTAGATGTAATTACTACTAGGATGAATGTATGCGACCCACTCCAGCCCCTTGCCTGGAGCCTGACGGACCCAGCTCATATAGTAGTCACTGAATGTGAATCCAGAGGCTGCACAGGAGAGTTTCATGGACTTTCCAGGCTGTGCCAAGCCTCCCCCAGACTCCACCAGCTGCACCTCACACTGGACTCCTGAAAACATGGAGAATACTGGTCAGAAAACTGTCACAAAATTTCTCTTTCTGATGTCCACACAACAACAGCATCTCTTCTCCATAAATTACCTTTTAAAATCAAGACAAAGAAAACCAAGTTGATCCCCAAGTCCATGGTGAGTGGTCTGTGTTCAGTGCTGATCACTGAATGGGAGGATCTTTGAATCCAGGGCTGAGCTCCTCTGTCAGAGCTGCAGGGTCAGGGCAGGACTGTTTTACATGGGCACAGAGAAGCCTCATTTGCTTGTTTTCCTGCTGTAGCAGGCTATGTTTTTGGACCTGGTCAGGAAGCAGTGCTCAGAGCTGATATAAGATATCAATGATTGATGACAGTTACAGAAATTAACACACAATGGTTGCTCTGTATGCAGCTTTCCACTGTTAAGGATTCATCATACTTTATTTAGTTCTCCTTTGAGCACATGCACACAACATGGTTGCATATATACTGCTATGTCTTCCCAGTACAAATGTCAAATGTGTCTCTTGGACAGGGTCGTAATTGTATGGAGATGTTGTCAGAATTCCTTCTCTCTGATGAGAACATGTGAGGTGCCTCGAACTTTACTCATTTCTGAGAGAACACTCTTCATGCAATAGGAGGCTTGCAAATACTTCATCCTTTTGTCACTTCCTGCCTTTCACTCAGTGTTTGCAAGGGAGACATTCTTATTTATTTAGATAAAGATGATATCATCAGGGAATAACCAATACGATTTTTTGTAAGATATTGAAATCTCCTGCTCCACAGAATAAAAATATTCTTGTAACATTCCTCAAACAAGAAACAGTCCAACTATCCTAAGAGCTGGAGAAATATGCACTGCAGTGTGTAATGTAACAGGTAATCTGACAGAGATCTCTCAGGAGGCCATCTATTAGAATATGACCATAAAGCTTGGTGCTTGCTGTGTGCAAGACTCTCAGCTAATACGCTAAAATACTTGGGCCATAAGACCAGAGTTTATGATGATTGATGTGGGAAGTCTTGGCTAAGAGACAGAATGTGGCAGGGAGCTGGTGATTTTCATTACAGCCAGGAGTCTGATCTCCATCCTTTTTTCTCACTACAGTCAACCAAAGAATGGATACCAAAAATATGATACACTTACACAATGGAATACTATTCAGCTATTAAAACCAAAAACATCTAGACATTTACAGACAAGTGGATGGGGCTAGAAAATATCATCCTGAGTGAGGTAACCCAGACCCAGAAAGACACTCAGTGTATGTACTCACTTATAAATGCATTTTAGACATTTATCACAGGATAAACATACTACAATGCACAGACCCAAAGAAGGTAAGTAACAAGGAGGACCCAAGGAGGATGCTTAAACCTCACTCAGAGGTAGTGGCTAAAGAAATGAAATAACACCCCTTTTTGTATGTACTTGAAGAGGTAATGTGGTTCTCCTTAAGTCATTAATTACTGAAAATATTTTACTATCTACTTATCCTGAGGGGAGATAAAGACAAGAAGTTATTTTTCATGTACAACAAGGGGTAGAGACTTTGTGAGAAGAGCACCTAGGGCTGAAGACCTGTAGACAGCAGAGAAAAGAATGTTTATTTCATGTAAACTGTTCACCTGGGTAAACCTTGTGTTGTATGAATGCTGGTCTCACCTGAAGGTTCTGAACACACAAAAGAAAGGCTAGTCCCAGGCTCACACTGAAGTCTCTTTACTGTGTGTCTTGCACAGTAGTCTATGTCAGTGTCCTTTGTTCTCAGATTTCTTCCTTGCAGATACACAGTGTTCTGGTAATCATTGGTACAGAGGGTATATCAATCCTTCATGGAATCTGTTAACACCCACTATTGGAATTAGTAGTCATTGAGGCATACTCTAGACCCCTCTTTTGAGTTTTCTTCATCTAGTGCTTATCAATCCTGCCTGATGTGGATCAGCAGATTTACAAGAGAGTCTTCTGGATCCTGCAACTATCACTAAACCACCTCCAGACTCCACCTCCAGCCTGCACTTCATGCTGGGTACCTGCAAACACAAAGAATTCAGGAAACAGTCATACCTATCCAACTTCCTTTTAAACATTCCCTTTGACACACAGATTATCTCTTGCTCTTTTAAAAGTGCAATAAGAAAATCTCAGCTGAGTTCAAATTCCATGACTATGTAGTCTGTGTTCAGTGTTGGTCATTGACTGGGATCATCTGAAAATCCAAGGGTAGTCTGCTCTGCCAGACCAACAGGACTAAGGCTGGTTTTCATCTTATGAGCTGCAGAAAACTTTATTTGGTGTGTCATGCTGCTAAGTGCTAAGTTAAAGAAAGCATTTACTAGGAAAGATGGAAGATTTGAAATGTGGAAGTTTGTGGAAATGATAGCATTAAATTATCTTTTTGTTTTTGTTCGGTTTTTTAAGACAGGGTTTCTCTGTGTAGCCTTGGCTGTCCTGGACTTACTTTGTAGAACAAATTGGCCTCGGACTCATATTGATCCACCTGCTTCTGCCTCCTGAGTGCTGGGACAAAAGGCATGTGCCACCACCACCCAGCTAAAATATCTTTTTAATAAAATATAAGAATTTTTAATTCTTTCTTTCTTCTTTTCTTCCTTTCTTTCTTTTTTCTTTCTTCCTTTCTTCCTTCCTTTGGTCTATAGTACATTCTGCTTACATTACCTGCTTCAACGAAAACAGTAAAATGTTCATAGTTTTTGGAGATTTAACATAAAGCTAAATAAAGTTAAATGCATATATGTATCATTTGTTTGAGGTAATAGGCCAGTAGTGTAGCATACTCAACCCTTGGATTTAATTAAAAATAATTATATAAATATATTTTATTAATGACAAAATCACTGAGAAAGTCAATGAATATACATATGTATAACCACGTATATATTACACATCTATATATATTATACATATACATATATGTTATATACATTATAATGCGATTTGTGGGGTGTACTTGTGTCAATAACCTTGTGAAACAAAATCACTATTTAATATCCTCAAAGTAAGCAAATACACTCCATAAAAAGTGACTGCTAAAATATCCTTAAGAGAAAGATGGTTGCTTCTAAACCTCACAAAGACTCAACAAAGAAAGACAATTTCAGACCAATTTCTCTTATGAACATCGATGAAAAATAATAAATAAAATACTTGCAAAATGAATACAGGAACACATCAAAGATATCATTCATCATGACCAAGTAGGCATCACTCCAGGCATGCAGGGATGGTTTAATATATGGAAATTCATCAATGTAATCCACCATATAAACAAACTGAAAATAAAAAACCACATGATCATCTCTTTAAATGCAGAGAAAGCATTTGATAAAACCCAACACCCATTCATGTTTAGTTTTAGAGAGATCGGGGATACAAGGCACTTTCCTCAACATAATAAAGGCTATATACAGCAAGCCAATAGCCAAAATCAAATTAAATTGTGAGATACTCAAGGAAATTTCTCTAAAATCAGGAACAAGGCAAGGCTGCCCACTCTCTCCATATCTCTTCAATATAGTACTCGAAGTTCTAGCTAGAGCAATAAGACAACAAAAGGAGATCAAGGGCATCCAAATGGGAAAAAAGGAAGTCAAGTTATTCCTACTTGCAGATTATATGATAGCGTACACAAGTAACCCTCAAAATTCCACCAGAGAACTCCTACAGCTGATAAACACCTTCTGCAAATTAGCTGGATACAAAATTAATTCAAAAAAGTCTGTAGCCTTCCTATACACAAATGACAAGCTTGCAGAGGAAGAAATTAGGAAAACGACACACTTCACATTAGCCACAAGCAATATAAAATATTTAGGAGTTACTCTAACTATGCAAGTGAAGGACTTGTTTGAAAAAAATTTCAAAACTCTGAAGAAAGAGATTGAAGATGACATGAGAAGATAGAATGACCTTCCTTGCTCATGGATCAGGAGAATTAACATAGTAAAAACAGCCATCCTACCAAAAGCAATCTACAGATTCAATGCAATCAAAACACCTACATGATTTTTTAAAGACATTGAAAGTTCAATTCTGAAGTTCATATGGAAAAACAAACAAACAAACAAACAAACAAAAAAAAACCCAGAATAGCTAAAACAATCTTGTACAATAAAAAGGGCTCCAGAGGAATCTCCATACCTGATCTCAAACTGTACTATAAAGCAATAGTAATTAAAACAGCATGGTACTGACACAGCAACATGCTGGTTGATCAGTGGAATCGAATCGAAGACCCAGATATGAATCCACACACATACGGTCACTTGATTTTTGACAAAGAAGCCAAATCCATTCAATGGAAAAGATAGCATCTTCAACAAATGGTGCTGGTCTAACTGAATGTCTATGTGCAAAAAAAAAAAAAAAAAAAAAAAAAAAAAAAAAAAAAAAAAAAGCAACTGGACCTTTTTTGTCACCTTGCACAAAAATCAAATCCAAGTGGATTAAAGACCTCAACATAAAACCAGAGACACAAAGTCACTAAGAAGGAAAAGTGGCAAAGAACCTGGAACATATTAGCATAGGGGACAACTTCCTGAACAGAAAACCAAAAGCCCAGGCCTTAATGTCAACAATTAATAAATGGGACTTCATAATTTTTCAACTGAGTAATGTAATCCACTATGAGGGTAATGTGTTTGGGGTGAAAAAAATGATCCTGTAGATTGTGGCATTTCTACTTCTGTGATATTCCCAAGAGAGTGACTTAGGCTAAAAAAATACAACGTTAGAGATCTATAGTCATATCTGCTTTGGTTCTTTCAGGAAAATCATTACAACTCATTAGAGAACGGTCTCTTGAGGGTTTATTTGGTTAACTGTGTTACCTGTGGTTCATTGAGAGGAGGAAATCCTGATGGAGTCTGTAACCTCCCTTGCTGGATCTGTCTGTACCTGACCTTCTGGTCTCTGCATGTGTGTGCTGTGAGCACCACCTGTTGACCTGCTTCCCTCCTGCAGCAGGGTTACTCTTATCTGGGTCTCTGCTTGAATAGGATACATGAATATAATTACCGAATTGATCATGTTGATGTCTTGAGCACATTATTTTGTAGTTTGAATAATAATTACCCCCATAGACTCATATGTTTGAATGCTCGGCCATAGAGAATGGCAGCGTTAGAGGATTGCACCTTGTTGGAGGAAGTGCGTCACTATGTAGGCCAACTTTGAGATCATATGTGCTCAAACTACACTCTATGGGGCACACGGTCTCCTTTTGCTACCCATGGATCAAGATGTAGACCTCTCAGTTACTTCTCCAGCACTATGTCTGCCTGCATGCTGCCATGTTTCCATACATGATGATAATGAGTGAAAACTCTGACATTGCAGACCACCTCCTGTAAATGTTTTATCAAGGCCAATTTGAGAGGAATAACAGATGGCTTAGAACTCATGGAGTTTGGCCTACTGGTTCCTTAAACTATGATGTTTATGTCTCAGACAGGCAGAGACCTGTGGCTACATTTTCAGAGGCTTTTATTCTGTTATCGAGAATCACTCTGCATGTTGCTATTACAGCCTGCATATTCTTCATAATTTAGGAATTTTATTAAAGGTTTAAGGGGGTTTATTGTCCCTCAATGTTCAATATCACTGGCACTTATAATAATAGTGCTTTACTTTTTCCAGGCATTGCTGATGGGGCGGATTAGTGATTGAACCACCACCAATAGAAACAATTAAGAGATGTAGATTGCTAGCAATGACTACCACCCTTGGAAAGAATTTGGAGAAGTAGGTTTTTAGTAAGGTTAGGTTAGGATGCTCTTGTTTCTGGCTATGATATAGGGAACATTGGGGATCAGAAAAGCACAATCAATTGTTGAGCTAAGGATTTTTTTGAGGTCAAGAATTAGGAGCAATATCAGCTTAACTGGCTGTGTCTGACATAAATCTCACTAAAACTCGGTTGGTGATCAAGATGATTATTATTTTTGGTGCCTGTTTCTACCCTGTGCTTCATGATATGATTTAATAAAAAAGTGTTAGTGGATGTGCTTGCTGAGAATTTTTATATTGATTTTCAGATAATGGATTATTCATTTGTAACTGCAAATTGCAGCCTGCCAGTAGGAGAAACTTGATGAGATAATTACCTTGCTTACTTACACTTTCCTAGTCTATAACAAGTTTATTATTGTAAATGTATTTGGCTACCCTTCCCTCCCTCTCCCTCCCCCTCCCTCCCTCCCTCCTTCCCTCCCTCCCTCTCTCTGTCTCTCTGTCTCTGTCTCTGTCTCTGTCTCTGTCTCTGTCTCTCTCTCTCTCTCTCTCTCTCTCTCTCTCTCTCTCTCTCTCTCTCTCTCTCTCTCTCTCTCTCTCTCTCTCTTGTCTCTGTCTCTCTCTCTCTCTTATTGATTTTTCAAGACAGGGTTTCTCTGTGTTGCCTTTACTGTCCTGGACTCACTTTATAAGCCAGACTGGCCTTGGACTCACAGAGATCCACCAGCCTCTACCTCCTCCACTACTGGAATTAAAGATGCATACCACCATGCCTGGCTGTCTATCCTTTTCTTAATGGAAAAACTGCCATTCCATCCAGGGCTGGGGCTGTTGTGGTTTCAATGATCATGTGCCCCCCCCCCCCCAATTAGCTCATGTTTTTTAATACTTGCTCCTGAGTTGGTGAAAATATTTGCTAGGATTTAGGAAGTGGTGCCTTGTGGGAGATGCATCACTTGGGGAAGGCTCTGAGGTTTCTAAATACTCAAGCCATTTCAGGGTTTCTCTCTGCTTTCTGCATATGGATAAAGCTGTGAGCCCTCTGCTGCTGAGTAGGCTGCTAAGTCATGCTTATCCATTGTCCACTCTGATGTTCTGAGGCTCTGCCATTTTAAGCTGAAATAAATGCTCTTTTAAAATGTAGAAAATAACTAAGATATTTTAGTTTCTCATACAGTGAAAGAAACTCACCAGAGACTGAGGCTGATTTTTTTCTGAGTCTTAGAGAAGGAGATGTCTCTGTCACTGATGAGGTGTCATTCCATTGACCCAATGTGACACATGATGGATTTAGACAACAAATGACATGTGTGTGTGTGCATGTGTGTGTGAGTGAGTGAGTGAGTGAGTGAGAGAGAGAGAGAGAGAGAGAGAGAGAGAGAGAGAGAGAGAGAGAGAGAGAGATTGACTGTCTTGGTGAGTTTGCTGCTGCAGTTCCTCATCTGTTTCTATCATCCAATGTCTCTCAGCTGCTATTGTTCCATCATCATTTACCTTACGAAAATATAAAGTCAATAAAGCATTACTTAGTTTGTCCCTGGGGGTCTTTATCCTCCCCTTTTGTTTAATTACCATTTCTTTTTTAAAATAAGCATTTTTAAAGGTACAATTAGCTCTTTCCACAACTGCTTGCCCTGTTTTGTTTGTGATGTATACTAGTAATGTGTTTTATATTATAATATATAAAGAATTTTTTCCTTTTAAGGGACATGTATGCATAAGCATTGTCAGTCTTAATTTGTGCAGGAATTTCCATAATTGCCATTATTTCCAATAAATGAGTAATCACACGTGCAGGTGTTTCAGAACTTAAGGCAATTGCCCATAAAAACTTGCATATGTATTGATGATATGATGCACATACCTCATCTTTCCAAATTTTACAAAATAGAACACTTTCCACCTTCCAAATGTCATTCCTTTTTGTACATCTATGGTTAATTCAAGCAGGAAATGGGATTTGATTATGCAAAGAACATTTAGGACACTTGTTAATTTTTTCTCTGGCTTGTTGCTAAGTGATAGGGAATCTTTTATTCAATCCCTTACCATTAATGTGATGTTTTCAATGAAAATTGGAGGCTTTGAATACATTATCTATTAGTAATTTACAAATTTCTTAATTTCCTTGTGCCAATGGACCTGGTAAACATGTTTAGATCAAATATGAGTAAAATACAAGGGATAGCTTCTCTATTTCTGATGATCTTTTGCAGTTCTATAAATAATTTTGAGTTATCAGGAGAAAATTCAGCAGTTTCTATATGAAAATCAACTCTTTCAGCATATTGAGAGCCAGTAATTATATTAAGAGATTCAGGAAAATCTGACAATATCATAAGGATTGATTATCATTCTCATTTTTTGCACTGAGGTAAATGAGCTTTTAATCACCTTCATCATTTTTATCAAACTTATATACAGCCATATCCAAACTATTTGCATCAACGTAGGAGGTGGGTGCCAGTGGACTCAGTGAACTCTTTACAATACTAGGAATGATCCAATTAGTTCTTTTTATAAACTGCATATATTTGTTTTTTGGGAATCTGTTGTTAATGTCTCTGACACTCTTCATTAATTGCCCATAATGACATCATGTCAGAATTAGTAAGAGCCACTACAATTTCCACCAGGTCTATCTCTGACAGTTGGCACAATCTTATTCTTTCCTTTGTACTCAAATCAGAAATTTTCTCTATGTATGTATTCAAATTCTTGCTTGTTTATATGCCAAGAATATCCATTCTATGATTCTGTCTTCTCTTTGCATAAGTAGCCCAGTAGGAGAATGTTTTGAAGGCATAATAATCAGAATGAAAACAAGTTTAGGATCAATTCTATCTACATATGCCTTTTGAAGTTTTTGTTCTACCAGAATTAAATCCTATTCTGCTTCAGCTGTTAGACACTTTGGACTGTATAAATTTGAATCACCTTGTAACATTTTAAAAAAAGTCACTTAAGTCATAGGTAGTTAATTCAATTGTAGGCCTTCACCAATTAATATCTCCCATCAATTTTTAAAAGTCACTAACAGTTTGCAATTGATCTCTACAGATCTGTATTTTTTAGGGACAAATTTTTTGTTCAGTTATTTTATAGCCTAAAAGGTAATTGAATCTCTTCTTTGAATTTTTCCGCAGAAGTCTTTAATGCCCAGCATAGCAGAATTCTTTGAGTTTCCTTAAAGGTTTTTTCT
The DNA here is from genome assembly GCF_903995435.1 of Acomys russatus. Lineage (NCBI taxonomy): Eukaryota > Metazoa > Chordata > Mammalia > Rodentia > Muridae > Acomys > Acomys russatus. The sequence goes on along the minus strand of NW_026131852.1, from coordinate 250,009 downwards.
AAAATATTATGATCGGAATTGGCTAGCAGAATATCATCCTTGTAATGGTAAATGATAGATTCAGGAAACTGCCTATAAATTATTTCTAATGGTTGTTGCACAAAATAGTGCCAAAAATTTGGGCTATTCATCATTCCCCGTGGAAGTACATTCCAATGATAACTCTTCATTGGAGAATTACTGTTCAGAGTAGGAACTAAGAAAGAAAATCTTTCCATGCGCTTCACATGGAGAGGTATTGTGAAAAAACAATTTTTTAAATCAATTATAATTATATACCAAGACTTAGGTAACTAGGAAGGCAAAGGAATTCCGGGCTAAACCGGACCCATTGGTTGAATTGCTTTTTTTACTGCCCTCAAATCCATCATTATCCTCCAGCCGCCTGACTTTTTCTTACCACAAACACAGGTGAATTTCAGAGGCTGAAAGATACTTCTATGTGCTGAGCCTCCAGCTGCTCTTTCACTAAGCAGTGAAGGGCCTGTAATTTTTCCTTTGTTAAGGTCCACTGATCCTGCCATACAGGTCTGTTTGTAATACATTTTAGGGGCAGAGTTGTTGGTATCTCAGCAGTGGCCCCTCTTATAAATTTGAATACTCTAAACTTGAGAAGTTCTAAGGTTGGACAATGGTGTAGATGGTGGGTGCTCCTGATTACTTACATTAATATCTTCCCCAGAAGCACCTACCATTTCACCATTAGTTTCAACATTGTTTATCTCTAACTGCTGGAATATTAATCTCAGTACCCCATTGTTGTAAGAGATCACTTCCCCATAGACTTATGGGTATGTTAGCCACATAACATCTCAGTTTCCCCGTCTGCCTTTCTGGTCTCACACACTCTAGCCACTACACATTTTGTTTTATTTTAGATACTTTACCAAGTCCTATAATTTCTGTATAAATCTTCTGAAGTGGCCAATTTGAGTACCAAGACTTCTGAGTCATGATTGAAACATCTGCTCATGTGTCCACCAAGCCTTCTAGCTTTACACCATTTACTCATATAATTAATTTAGGACTCTGATAAAAAACTATTGTTTGCCAGGACATAAATGTCCCTGTGTGTTTGAGTGCACCAGTTCTTTCCTTTGAAGTGGCCTTGCCCTTAATGTAAGGAAACAATAACTGTTGAGTAATTCTATCCCTGACATTATTTTCACCTTCTTTACACATGCCAGGATTTTTATTTCCTCCTTACAATCTCCATCTATAATACCAGAATGCACAATAAGACTATGAGAAGTCAGCCCACTTCTTCCCAGAACTATTCCAAATGTGACTGAATGTAAAGGACCAAAACACCAGTATTTAATTTGTAACATTCAATCTGTGGAGATAGGGTAAGAGACATATTTGAAGCTGGATCCAAGGCTGCACTGCCTTCAGTAGGATGCATTACACCACTAATGATCAGTTCCTGTTTTCCTGTGGGTCTGTCACTTCTGGATTGGCCAAGGGAATTCAGCTGGTATTGTTGGCGGGGCCCCCAGCCAGTGAGACACTCCTGCTGTTTCCTGTCAGTAAGTATCTGTTGAAATGATTCTTGAATTTGAATATTAGCTGTATCAATATATGTTTTATCTATGAGTCTCCCAGAATTTCACCCTGAACTTTGGGTGTGATTACCAGCATCTGCATGAATCTGATGGTGTGTAAAGTCTATAAGATGACCTCTATGGTAGGCTCCCAACCTCTTCCTTCATTTCAACTGCTGTATCTATTCTACTTGCCCTTCTGAATGAGAATTGAGCCTTCTCCTTAGGAACCTCCTTGTTATTTAGCCTCTTTATGTCTATGTATTGTAGTGAGGTTATTCTCTCCTATGTGGCTAATATCCACTTATAAGTGAGTATGTGACATGCATGTCTTTCTGGATCTTCGTTACCTCACTCAGGATGATCATTTCCCATTCCATTCATTTTCCTGAAAATTTAAGATTTCCTTGTTTTAATAGCTGAGTCAGATCCCATTGTGTAAATATATCACAGTTTATTTATCCATTCTTTGATTGAGGGGCATCTAGTTTATTTCCAGATTCTGAGAAATTAAGAGTAAAACTGATATGAACATAGTTGAACAAATGTACTTGAAGTATGGTGGAGCATATTTCAGGTATATGCCCAGGAGTGTTCCAACTGGGTATTAACATAGAACTGTTCCCAATTTTCTAAGAAAGAACTAGATTGATTTCCAAAGTTGTTGTACAAGTTTGCCATCCCACAAGCAATGAAGTAGTGTTCTCTTTCTCAACATGCCAGCATGTTCTGTCACTTGAGTTTTTGATCTTAGCCATTCTGACTGGTATAATGTGGAATCTCAGATTCATTTTAATTTTCATTTCCCTGGTTACTAGGAATGTTGAACATTTTTAAGTGTTTCTAAGACGTCCAATATTTCTTTATTGAAAATTATTTTAGTTCCGTACCTCATTTTAAAAATTGAATATGTGGTTTCGTGGTTAAGTTCTTGAGTTTTTTTAAGGCATTTTGGATATTAGCACTCAGTGAGATGTAGGGTTGGTGATGAATTTTTCCCAGTCCGTAGATTGTAGTTTTGTTCTATTGACAGTGTGCTTTGCCTTATAGAAGCTTCCCTGTTTCATGAGGCCCCATGTATTAGTTGTTGATCTAGACCCTGTGCTGTTGGCCTTCTATTCAAGATGTCTTCTGTGTCAATGAAGTAAAGGCCGTTCCCATTTCCTTCTAACAGATTTAGTGTGTTTGGTTTTATGTTGAGATATTTAATCCACTTGGACTGTAGTTTTGTTCTAGATGATACATAAGGATCTATTTGTATTTTTCTACATGTAGACATCTAGTTAGACCAGCACCATTTATTGAAGATGACTTCTTTTTTCCATTGTATGGTTTTGGATTCTGTTTCAAAAATCAAGTGTGGATGTATTTTTTGGTCTTTGATTGGATGTCATTGATCTACCTGCTTATTTATATGCCAGTATCATGCAGTTTTTATTCCTCTTGCTCTATAGTATAGCTCGAGACTATGGATCAATATATCTCCAGAAAATCTTTTATTATATAGAATTCTTTTAGCTATTCAAATCTTTTGGATTTTTTATGGTGAGATTTGTTTTTTCATGATTTATAAAGAATTAAATTGGCATTTAATGAGAATTTCATTGAATCTGTAGATTTTTTTTTGTAAGATATCCATTTTCCCTGTTAATTCTACCAATCCATGAGCATGAGGGATCTTTCCACACTCAGATAATTTCTTTAATTTCTTCTTCAGAGACTTAAGGTTTCATAAAACTATTCAACTTGCTTTGTTAGAGTTACACCAAGATACTCTCTGTTATTTTGTGTCTATTGTGAAGGGTGTTGTTTCTATAATTCTTTCTCAGCCTCCTTATTTTTTTGTGGAAAAAAGGATACTGAGGTTTTATAGTTGATTTTTGATCTAGCCACTTTACTAAATGTGTTTATCATCTTTTGGAGTTCACTGGTAGGATTTTTGGGTTCACCTATGTATATTATCATATTATCTGTAAATAGTGCTACTTTTGACTTCTTACCTTCTATATTTTTTTATCCTTTAGTTCTCTTAGTGTTCTAGCTAAGACTTCAAGTATTATATTGCAGATTTATAGAGATAGTGGACAGATTTATCCTGTCCGTGATTTAAATGGAATTTATTTAAGTTTCCCTCCATTTAGTTTGATGTTGACTATAGGCTTGCTGTATATTGCCTTTACTATATTTAAGTATGTGCTTTGTATCTGTGATCTCTTCAAGACTTTTAAGATGAATGGGTATTAGATTTTATCAAATGTTTTTTAAGCATCTAAGGAGATGAATATGGAGGGTTTTTCTTTCACTTGCTTTATATAATGCATTTACATATATTGAATCACCACTGTATGCCTACTTTGTCATAGTGAATGATGTATTTGTTGTGTTCTTGGATTTTGTATCTGCATATTTTATTAAGTATTTTTGAACCAATGTTTATAAGGGAAATTTTTCTTTCTTTGTTGGATCTTTGTATTGTTTAGTTATCAAATTGAATGTGGCCTCATAGAATGAGCTTGATAATGTACACTCTGTTTTTATTTTGTGGAACAGTTTAAAGAGAATTGGTATTAGCTCTTCTTTGAAGTTCTGGTACTATTCTACACTGAATCCATTAAGCACTGTGTGTTTCATTTTATTTTTGTTTTGGTTGGGAGACTTTGGTTGACTCCTTCTATTTCTTTAGAAGATATTGGACCATTTAACTTGTTTACTTGATCTGTATTCAATTTTGGAAATTGGTAGCTACCAAGAAAATAGTTCAGTTTATTTAGATTTTCAAATTTTGTGGTATTTAGGCTTTTGTAATAATCATTATTTGCATTTCCTAGGTTTCTGTCTGTTTTATTTTGTTTTCTCTCCCCCAGACTCCAGAACCTTCTCTGGATGGGGCAGGCAAGTTGTTCCTGTTTTCTTCTCCTCTGAGCTCTGGAGAAGCTTGCTTCAGCAGGCTGGTCCATGTCCCAAGGGGTTACTGAGATGTAGGATCTGATGGATGAACAGGGATGGGGATCAGCATGCCTTATATCTGGAAAGTGTAGCAAAGCTCAGTGGCCACTCTCTCATAGAAAGTGCTGGAAAATTTGTGCACTTTGGGGCAGCGATAATCCAGATCTTCACATGTCCCTGTGTGAATGTGTCTGAAATGTGTCTCTTAAACACAGAGAGAAGCCATGGTCTGGGAATTTTAAAATAGCCAGAACCATGAGCCAAAATGAGTCAGCCAAAATTCAAGAAAATAACCTTTAATGTGCATTTCAATTCTACTGCATTATATGTAGTTAGGGAGTCAAAAGCCAATGCAATTAAAAGGACAAAACACATGTCAGGAAAGAAGCACAGGAGACCTGAATCTTAAGAGGGAAGTGGCAGAAGAGCAGTCAGAATAATGATACACTGTTGGTTTTAAACCTAAGTTATGAAAGAAAAGGAGAGGTCCCAGGAAATGGCTTTTGTTTATAGTAAATATCCTGAGAGCCTATCTCTAGAAAATCCCTTTGGTATCCCAGTAGTTTTTTTTAATCAAAGCAGAGCCATGTCTGCGACACTTCTCACCAAATTATATCTAGAGGTCTGCCAGGAAGAGAAGAGGGTCACCCTTTTAATGTGCATTTAAAACTGCTGATCTGAGGGAAGTATGACATGACCAATGTCCAGAAGTACCCCACATCTGTCATCATGTATCACTTTATTTCTGATTTTGTTGATGTGAATATTCTTCCTCTGCCTTTTAGTTAGTTTGGCCAAGGGTTTGTGTATCTTGTTGATTTTCTCAGATAACAAGGTCTTGTTTTCATTAATTTCTTTGAATTGTTCTCTTTGATTCTAACTTATTGATTTCAGCCCTGAGTTTGATTACTTCCAGCCATGTGTCTCCTTTTCTTTCCTCTGGGGCTTTCATATATGCTTTTAAGTTGATATTATGGGGTCTCTTGAATTTCTTTATGAAGGCACTTAGTGCTATGGGCTTTCCTCTTAGCACTGCACTCATTTTGTTCCTTAAGTTTGAGTGTGTTGCACCTTAATTTTCAGTGAATTCTCGAAAGTTTTAATTCTTTTCTTTAATTCATCCTTGACCCAGACAGAGTTTATTAAATAGAGAGTCATTCAGATTCCATGAGTTTGTAGGCTTCTATGTTTCTGGTTTTATTGAGTTACATGGTGGTCTGATAAGATGAAAGGGGTTGTTCTGATCTTCTTGAATCTGTTGAGGCTTACACATTGACCAAGTATATGGTCAATTTAGGAGAAGTTTGTGTGAGGTGCTGAGAAGCAGATAATTTCTTTGTATTTATGTGGAATGTTCTGTAGATATATGTTAGGTCCATCTGATTCATGATGTCTATTAGTTTCATTCTTTCTCCATTTAGTTTCTGTCATCATGATCTGTCTATTGGTGAGAGAGTGGTATTGAAATCTCCCGCTATTAATTTCTGAGGTTCGATGTGTAATTTAAGGTTTAGTAATATTTTTATTATGAATAAGGGTACTCCTGCATTTGGGACATAGATTTGCAAGATAGAGAGTTCATCTTTGTCTATTAACCTTTTGATAAGTATGAAATATTCTTCCTAATCTCTTTTGATTAGCTTTGGTTGAAAGTCTATTTCATTAGCTATTAGAATGGATAGTATCTAATCGCTTAATAGGTCCATTTCCTTGGAGTACTTGTTTTTAGCCCTTTACTCTGAGGTCAAGTCTATCTCTACTGCTGAGTTGGTTTTTTTTTTTGTATGCAGCAGAATGATGGGTCATTTTTTAAGCCATTGTGATTGCCTGTGTCTTTTTATTAGGGAGTTGAGGTCATTGATGTCAAGATATATGAATGACAACTGGTTGCTCATTCTTCTTCTGTTGATGTTGGTGGTAGTACATCACCACCCCAGTTGGTTTTTTCCTTTCTTTTGGTTTTCCCTGGATGCAGTTTTCTTCCTTGGGTTAGAGTTTTCCTTCTAGTATCTATGTATTGCTATATTTGTGGCTAGGAACTCTTTAAACTTGGTTTTGTCATGGAACATCTTATTTTCTCCTACTATGGTGATCTCAAGTTTTCCTGTGTGTAGTAATCTGTGTTGGCATCTGTGGTCTCTTAATGCCTGCATGATATCCATCCAAGCCCTTCTCACTTCCATAGTCTCTGATGAGAAATCAGGTATAATTTTTATATGGTTGCCTTTATATGCGACTCTGCTCTTTTCTCTTGCAGTTTTTAATATTTTTCCTCATTCTGTCCATTTAGTGTTTTGTTTGTTATGTGGTGGGAATATTTTCCTTTCTTGTCTAATTTACTTAAAGTTCTGTAGGCTTCTTTTATCTTTACGAGCATTTTTTCTTTACTGGGGACGTTTTCTTCTATGATTTTATTGAAAATATTTTCTTGTCCTTCAGGCTTAGAGCCTCCTCTTTCTTCTATTCCTATTATTCTTAGGTTAGTTCCTTTTATGGTGTTCCTGATTTCTTGCATGTTTTGTGTCAGGAACTTTTTAGCTTTAACATTTCCTTTGACTGATATATCCATAACTTCATCCATCTCTTTTGTTATGTTTATCTTGCTTCTGTCTGCAATTCCTATTCTTTTCTCTAGGTTTTCCAACTCCAGGATTGTCTCAGATTGTTGTTGTTGTTGTTGCTGCTGCTGCTGCTAATTTCCTTTTTAAGTCTTTAATAGTTTTAATTATTTCTTTTTCCCTTTTGATTGTATTTTCCTGGAAGTCTTTAGAGGATTTTTTTCAATTCCTTCATCTATTTGAATGTATATTCCTGTATTTTTTGAGAGAGTTATTTTCCTCTTTGAAGGCTTCTATTATTTTCATCACTTCAGATTTAAAATCTTCTTTTTGGGCTTCAAACTTCTCATTACTCTAGGACTTGCTGTGGCAGTACCACTGATTTCTGATGTTGTCCCATGACTCTGATTTTTTGGTGCTTATGTTCATGCACTGGTGTCTAGTCGTCTGGTTGTCTCTGGTGTTAGCAGGACTGGAGGTTCTTCAAATGTGGTCATATTCTATGTTCCAGGTGGGCCAAGCTGAATGGAGCAGGAAAAGAGTGTTTAAAGGCAAAGATTATTTGCTAGAGATCCCCAGAGGTCTCCTCAGGATGGCAAACAGTGAGTGTTAGACACAGCTCCCCTCTTCTGGGTTTGCTGCCTGTGCCCTTGGTGTGTCAGTCAGGAGTAAATCAGGTTATGGGATGTCTAAGCTGAAAGTTGCTCAGGTGTCTCAGTCCTCCTTCATATGGTGGAAAATATGGGTTGTTGCAGCACCTGACTCACCACTTCTGGTTCTCTATAGCTGCTCAGGTGTCCCACATGCTTCTTTCAGGGTAGCACATAATGTGGGTTGTAGCCCATTCCCAAATCACCTAAACCTTTTCACTCTCTGTATCCCTGATGGGCCAGTCTGGAAAGCAGTGTGCAAAGAGAGATTGAACCTGAAAGCTGTTCTGGTCTCCCACAGTACCACTCTGGATGGCTGCTAATGTTGCTTATAAATAAGCCCAAGTAACTCTTGCTGCTTTGCTGTCTGTGTCCCAGATGGGCCAGGCCAAGGAGGAGTGGGCAGAGAGAGAGAGAGCCAATCCAGAAACTTCTCAAGTGTCCTAAGAGTCTCCCCTGCTATTTCTCTGGCTGTATCTTGGATGGGCAGGCTTATGGGAGTGGTCAGAAAGAATACAATCCCAAAAGTGATTGGTGTCCCACAGAACTCTTTGAGATACTTGTGATTCTGGGTTGTTACCTGTACCCAACTCACACCTCATGACATCCATTTTTGCACAAATGTTCCCTTTGAAGAAATAAGTTCCCTAAGATAATTTACCTTTTATTATACATACTAAGAGAGAGCTATTTATCACAGCATTTCAATATTTACAATGCAGAAACAAGGGGGCTTTAAATGGAATAAAATGTGTCAACATCTAAGAACTTTTCTATAATAATGTAAAACTTTATAGAAAATATTGTGGAATTTGACAATAGAAGCAGTCTACTCTGGGGGCAAATAATAACCTTGCAACTTGGACACTAGAAATAAACAAATATAAACACATACAAACAAACAACAGAATTGGCAATGCATTGAGCTGGATTTTTGTAGTTTAATAAATTCACCTGGACATGAAAACTTGAAAAATACTAATAATCATTAATATTGCAACTGAAAATATCAGCTGAATATGAAAAAGCTCTGTGTTTGAATTCTGATAACTTGGATCATGATAGCCATGAACCACATATCAAATATCAAAATTCACATTCAAGACTAAAAGATAACTTTTGCTACTGCAAAATTGTCATCTTACTTTTTCCTTGAAATTTTCTTATGATTTTTCCAGTGATTATTTCTTTAAATACTCACGTTCTTTTTTTACAAGTAACTGCAACATGCCATTTTGTACCAGCAATGTCCACTTCGTGAGATACGTGTGCCATTTATCTGCAAGTACTTAAACTTGTTGTGAGGCAAATAAACAGATATATTGTAGGCACAGGTGTCTATTGATGTCTGTTGCCTACAGTGGCTGCTTGTAGGCCAACTTTTCCCACCACAGTTGTTTTATCAGTCTATTCTTCCTCTGTTGTAAGCCTTATCTGATCTGACCCTATGATCACTGGGTTTTTAATTTTCTTTGAGAGCATGATAGAATCTGGCACTACTGTTCTTAGTACATGATTTTCAGAAATATTTGTAGACAGTTTAGAGAATATATATTGATTTCATTTGTAATAATAGAAATTTTTATACCAAGTTAAAGATGCTACCCAATGACCACTATTCCTTTCATGGAGCTAGTCTGTCAACACAACACAGAATACTCGGTGGATGACCAGATGCCAGTTTTCTATTTGTTTTAACACTAACCTCATAACTCTAGCTAAAGAACAAGGGGGTAAAGTTTTCTATGTTTTAGTCTGGGTAGAGTGGAATCACATTCCCATTGTGGTTTTTGACACCAGCAGGATGTGGTTTTCACATTGTGTGTCTGGCACAGTAGTACATAGCCATGTCTTCATTCTTGAGGCTGCTTATCTGCAGATATGCAGTGCTGACAGAGGTGTCCAAAGAGAAAACAAACCGTCCTGTGAACTCTCCAGCATATGTTGGCTTCCCAGTATTAGTGTTGAACCAACCCATCCACTTCAGGCCCCTTTCTGGTGTTTGCTTCACCCAGGTCATGCCATAGCTTGTGAATGTATACCCAGAAGCTTTTCAAGAGATCTTGACTGACTCTCCAGGCTGCTTCAGCTCAAATCCAGTGTGGACCAGCTGGACCTGTGCTTGAGTGCCTGTGGAAAGAACAGAGGAGATGAGTATTCCTGTAATTGCCTAAGATCCATTGAAGCTCTTAGCTCTCTAGTCTTACTTTGTGCAGCTGCCGGAAAGAAGAGAAATGTCCACACCCAAAACATGATGTATGAGACTGGGCTTCAGTGGTTTCTTGAGACTAACCAGGCACTCCCTTGCTCGTATATGAAGAGAGCCTCAGATTTCTACTCTAAAGTATTCTACATATTTGCATAAGGCTGGGCTCCCTACTCCTACTGATATACAAGAATCTCTGGCCCAAGGTGGCTGAGCCTTTCAGTACCTGGTGGTCATGTCATCATGCTGGTTGTATTGTCCTCGAAGGATTCTGCTTGAGCTGGGTCTGCACAACGATGTCCTCAGCCATGAAACTCACAGCCTCAGTGCTTAATCCTGAGTATTATAGTGTAGCAGGGCAACAGTGTCCTATGCTGACCACTCATCAGGTGCCTGTCCTGTTCTCTGCTCAAAATCAATGATTTCATCCACCTCAGTCGAGACTGCCCTGTGCACACTGAGACCTCTTCATTACATCTTCCTTGCCTATTGCTGCAGGAATGGATATTATTTCTGAACTCTTAGGATCTTCTGCCCTTTGACATCAGTGCCTGACTTTTATTGATGAAATTCGTAAACTTTATATTTCTATTTAAAATTATAAAATGTTTATTTTCCCATTAAAGAAGTCATGTTATAACCATGAAATAGTGCATAGGGGTACATGAGAATATTTGAAGGAAAATGGTGTATGCATAATAATATAAAATTAAAAATCATTACATTAAAGTGGTGAAGCAGATGTTGTAAGTAAGAATAGTTTAGAGATGTAGTGAGATAGATAAGTAAATACTCATCTATACACATGTACTGCTCTAAAAGACCTATTTGATTTGTAGCACACACATCATGTAGCTGAAAGGTACCTACACCTTCAAATCTTGTTGTATCCAAATACTTCAGCCTCCTTGGAAACATACATTAATGTGCACATACACACAAAGCAACACATACAGATAATTAAAATATTTTCATCTTCAGATCCTGAACCATTTTGTTGATTTCCTTCATCTGATAGTTTGTAATTTCCTGAGCTTCTTCCAGTGACTTTCTATGTGTCTTCAGATCTTGAATTTCCTTCAGCTGATTGTCTTTTCCTGGATTTGTTCAAGTGCCTCTCGGTAGGCCTCTGTTTGGCCAAATCTTCTTGCATTTCTTTTCGGATTTTATTCATTTCCTCCGTTATTATCCTCATTACTATGGATTGAGGGTCATTTTGTTTTGTTTCAATTGTGTTCGCATTCTCAGGGTTGATTTCATTGGCATTTTGGGGATCTGGAGATGCCTTTTTTTTGTTTTTGTTTTTGATGTGTATGGTTTTGTGCTGACGTCTAGTCATCCTTTTGTCTCTGACATCAGGACCCTGAGCCATGCTCTCAATTTCCCATAGGCCAGGGAGCCCACAGAGGGTCGGCAGATGTGGCATGCACACACTCACACAGGCACTCCCCGGCATTGGGAAGCTTTCAAGCTGTGGCTGAAGGTGTCTCTGCAACTACCTGGGTCCTTGTGTGGGCCCTGTGTCTCTCCATGGACTGGCAGGCCTGATCTATGCTCTCCATTCCCCTTGGGCCAGGAGGCCCAGAGATAGTCAGAGGGGAAGACAGGGGACACAGTTGATGCAAACACTCTAAGCTCTGTGTTTTGGTTTTCTGCTCATGCTCCCATGGTCTCCAGCCCCTGAGGCTTTCTGAGAACTTGCAGGTTGGTCTGAGCTCAGAAACACCCTTTTTCCTGGGCTAGCAGATCCAGTGTGGAGTAACACCATCCACAGTTCAGTCTCATATTAGACAACCTGAGTGAACAGCTTTAGCACTGTGTCTGTAGGGTATGTCCCCACCTGCCTTATCCCCTGTGTGGGCCCTGGGATTCTCTGTGGACTGGTAGGCTCAGATCCACACTTTTTATTCCCTCTGGGCAGCAGGCTCACAAATGATCTGAGAGGAAGACAGGAGGTGTAGATGAAGCCAACCTCCTTGGCTATGGTTTTTGGGTTTGTGACACCAGCCCCTGGAGCTTTCTTGGGACTAGCTTGTTGGTCTGGGGTCAGAATCACATATTTTCCTGTGTTTTTCCTGGGCCAAGAAGCTCTAGCCTGGATATATGCTGGCTATTATTCAGTCTCAGTTACAAAGCTCCAGGATATCAATGGTGGGAACCTGTCCAGGTGCAGGGAAGTATATAGTATACCTCCATGTTCTTAGAACAGACAAGCTGAGTGCACAACTTCAGTGCTACAGATGAATGGTGTGTTCATGGCTGTCTGGTCCCCTATGTGGTCTCTGGGTCTCTCTGTTGACCGGGGCCCAGATCCATGATCTCCATTCCTTCTGTACCTAGTATTGTCCACTTATTCTAGACACCATGCCAATCATGTCTTCCAGAGGAACCCTGCCTGTGTTCCCAGGTACCTGCTTCAGCAGCTGCAGACTCCCGTTCAGCTACTGTGGCGGCTTTCCAGGGGGATCCATGCTCATAACATGTACAGGGATGGGCAGGTTTTCTGTAGTTTATATCTGTCGAACTCCCACTGTGGTGGGGTGGAAAGTTTTATATTCCTTGTTAAAAAATCAGTCCAATTCCCTGACTCGATTACTCTGGCTTCTAAACAAACTCCACCATGCTTGCTGCCATCTTGGAATTCATCATACATGTTTAATCTTTTACTAATGTAAATGGGAATAGCTTTGAATATTCATGGTGGCAAGAAGTTACTAAATAATGGATGTGTGCAGCTAAATAATGGTTTTCCATTTTCCACAAGAACATTTCAGGAAAGAAGGAAGATAAAAAACTTTTTTGTTTTTTCAAGACAGGGTTTCTCTGTGTAGCCTTGGCTGTTCTAGACTTGATATGTAGACAAGGATTCCATCAGGCTCACAGCAATCTGCCTTCCTTTGCCTCCCAAGTGCTGGGATTAAAGCTGGGTGTCACCTTGCCTGGTTTGATATTAAACATATTTTGTGCACTAAACCTATTCTCACACAAAAACATGATCAATAAAAATGACATTTTGTGGTAATGAAGGGAAAACAAGAAATGATTTTCTTCTTTGCTATAAGTGTAATATTAGCATTGGGGGCTCTTGGATAGAAGGCTATCTGGGAAATGACTTTCCAGAAGCCAAAGATTCCATTGAAGCCAGGTAATTATCAATAGAGGGACAGCATGGATCACAGATCCCTGGACTCTGAGACCAAGAGTTCACTCCTCAACAGGACTCCAATATGTCAGTTTCTCCAAAAGAGCACATGATGGAGGAACAGAACTAGGTGAGACCTTTATTCACATAATAGACAGATGTGCAAATTAACTAGGTTGTTTTAGAGTTTTTAAAGAGTCTATGACAAGAGCCAGAAGGAAGAGTATGAGGAAATTTAGACTGAAATTTTCTCAGCAAACTTCCCTAAGTCCCCTCAATAGCTATAGACTTGGCCTCATCTGAGTTTAAGGTAAGTAGCTCCTTCCTGTGTTCAGGACAAAGTTCAGACATTTTTCTTTTTCTTTTTTTTTTTTTCATTTTATTATTTTATTCATATTACATCTCGATTGTTAGCCCTTCCCGTTTTCTCCCATTCTTCCCTCCCTCCCACTTCCCGCCTTCTCCCCTCCCCTATGTCTGTGATTGAGGGAGACCTCCTCCACCTATATATGCTCTTAGAATATCGAGTCTCTTCTTGGTAACTTGCTATCCTTCCTCTGAGTGCCGCCAGGCCTCCCCATCCAGGGGACGTGGCAAGAGTAGCATGGAAGAATGGGGAAATAGTAGGACCCACAGGGTCTTGGAAACCTACAAGAAGAACTTTATGACAGGCAGATCTGTGTCCTGGGGTCCTCCTCAAACTAAGGCACCAGCCAAGGAGAATATAGGCATTAAACTTCGAACCCCTACCAAGACCTAGCCGACGAACATGATATTCTCCACCGTTGAGTGGAGAGTGAGATCTGACTCTCACACGAACTCTGGTGCCCCTTTTCAGACATTTTTCTAGATGAACAAAATATAATGAGAGATACAATGATGAAAGTTATAGATGATGTAACTGAATCAGCTAGAAATACAAATGTGCCAAATCTGTGCCTGATATGCAGTTCTCAAAGGAAAGCAGAAACACTGGAGACCTTTTAGTGTGTGTGGGTCACTGAATGTGGCCTTGCCTTCTTCTAAGTTCCCTTAATCACAAACACTGTTATAATTGGAGCACCACTGAGGCTTTACCCTGAATTTCATGATGGAGATGCAACACCAACATGTGGACCTTTCTAACCACTGGAACATGGTTACCTCAGCAGACCCTACACTGAAATCTGAGGTGATATTCTGCAATTAATTCCTTTTGGACTGTGTTGTACACATATTTTTTAACCTCAGAAAATGAACTACATTTTTCAGATGCCATAGATATTTAGAGACTATAAATTTAGAGGGAATTTTGAGAAATCATTAGATGGAGATGATACAGCTGGATACTATGTTTCATAATTATGAGCTTTGGTTCCAGTTTGAGCAACCAACTCCAGCCCTTTCTCTGGAGACTGATGAACCCAATTCATCCAGTAGTCACTGAATGTGAATGCAGAGGCTGCACAGGAGAGTTATAGGGATTTTGAGGCCTCACCAAGCTTTCCCCAGTTTCCACCAGCTGCACCTCACACAGGACCCCTGGAAACAGATAATTCTATCAGTAAACTGCTGCAATTATCCACTGTCCTACTCAATATTTTATACTCAATATTTCTTCTTATCTTAAAAATTACCTTCTAAAAAAACAATAAGAACAACCCAACTCAGTCCTAACTTCATATTGAATACCTTGTGTTCAGTGATGAGCACTCAAAGGGAGGACCTGATACCAGCGCTTGGTTCCTCTGGCAGAGCTATAGTATCAGGGCAGGTATTTATAGGTAGATGGTAATATTATTTGCATGTCTTCCTGCAATATCAACATATACATTAGGGGCCTTAGAGGAAAGAATGAAGACTGTCAATATCTAAGATAAAATGTAGATGGAAGTGACATTTGTAGCATCAAAATATCACTTGTTATCCCAGGGAAACTGCTCAAGTTTAGACACTTTTTGTTTGTTTTTTTGTTTTTGTTTTACATTCCTGAAGCCAGATATTTATTCCCAGGAAAAAGAAAAAGGAGGATAAGGATAGTTTGAGTTATGCGTAGGTTATATGAACCTGTGTTTCAAACAAGAAAATAGTAATAAGAAAAGAAACTGTGGGCTGGAGAGATGACTCAGTGGTTAAGAGTTCTGCCTGCTCTTCCAGAGGTCCTGAGTTCAAGTCCCAGCAACCACATGGTGCCTCACAACCATGTATAATGTGATCTGATGCCCTCTTCGGTAGATAAAGCACTTGTTTACAATAAATAAATAAACTTAAAAAAAAGAAAAGAAACTGTATTGAGAACAAAGGAAATATTACTTTGCAGCATTACTCTATTGTGCTTTGTACATGGGAAACTCCTCTGCTTACTCAGCAGATGCTACAATATCGATTCATAGGAAATTGTTACAAGAAAACCTCAAATATGACAGTTTGGGAAGCATTATATATGTTCAGTGCACTCAGTGAATGCACATGGTAAGTTGAAGTAGACAAGTGCGGCAGACTGCATAGCCCAGGAATACAATATACCAGGCATAAAGCTCAATACTTGATCCTGAAAATAAAATAACTTATTCATATAAATGTAAATACAGTATTTTAATAATTTCTTTTTTCTAGTTATTCGGCTACCTTCCTGCAGCTGACATGAAAGCATGTCTTAATCCCATCTTGTAATGAAATCACAACTAAATTAAAATATACCAACTAGCATAAACATACCTTTGTAACAATCTCAGCTTTTGGTTAATAGATTAAAATGCAAGAAATATAATAAAATACTATGTAGAAAAATATACTGAGATTATTCATTCATCAATAATAAAACACAATGAAGTCCTGTGTTTACCAGCTAGCTCCTCTAGTGCTGGCCTCCTAGGAACCATGTAAACCTTTTCCTCCCATTTTCAAACAAATAAAGGAACATTTCAACGTGTACCAAAAGATGGAGGGAAACATAGAGCCTCCACTCTAGGGCCCTGCTCTGATGTTCTTCTATCTTTCCAGTCCTGGCCTCTTCCCAGGAAATGACATTACCGACTGTGGGTGAGATTCAGAATAAGGGGCTTAGAAAGTGCCTCTCCATGAAAATAGAATGTCAGGCACTAGTTTTCCAACTGAGGAATCATTCTCCTATGAGATAAACTATCTTCATGGTGTATTAAGAGGCCTGTGAATGGTTTGTTTCTGTAGCTTCACAGGAGAGTGATATGAATCTTAGGAACTAACTGCGGTGATCTCAATCAGAACTTGTGTCCTTCAAGGCAAGGGTTATGACTTATATAGAATGTAGTTTTTTGCAGTTTGTATATAGTTAACTGAGAGGAAAAAGCAAGTGTAGACATAGAAAAGGCTAGCTCTGCTCATCTCTGAACCTGGTCCTCAGGCTCTGCACAAATAATTTTGTTATACTTTTCCTTTTTGATATCTTACAGAAATCCTTTTGATTTTGTGATCTTTATCTAATTTTCTCACTACTGAATGCATCACTGATAGTATCTTATCCAAGGATTAAAGAACATCATAGGTGATGTGGTGGGTAGATTGTAAGAGCTAGAGTATGGAGATGAGTTCTATGAAGTGTTGCCCTTTGGATGAGACTAGGTCATAACTACAATCAGTGCTCAGAGGTTGTGATACCTGAACATGAGAGAGTAATGAAAATAGGCAACACAGTGGTTGAGAGTGACACAGGGTCAGCAGGAGTGGTAGGGAGAGAACAGAGAAAAATGGAGTTCATTACAGTCACAGTTCTTTCTATGTACAAATATAATCCTTAAAAATAAATTGTGAGATTGCTCCCACTGTTCCTGTTTCTTTATTTGGCTGAACATTCACTTTTCAGTGCACATTGTACACCTTGACAATCTATCTGAACATTTCCTTTTCAGCACACAGTGCACATCTTGACATGATAACTGAACATTTCCTTTGCAGTACACATTGCATTCCTTGACATGCTATCTGTACTTATCACCATGTGATAGGATCTCATCTGTTATAATTACCAAAATTACATGTATGTTATATTTATTTGTGTTTTGTTTAAATGACCTCTGCTTTCACCTTACAGCTATTTTTGTCATAAATGTCTATAATTAAAATAACTTGAACAACTCTCTATTTAAAACATTCCTTGCCAGTAGATCACCCATTATATCATAACCCATTAAACACAATGTTGTTTTACCAACTCTGTGATAAAAGTGAAACTGTCGTCAGTATACATTACATAGATAAGAGATTCAAACATGTCCAGTTTTTTTTCCTAGTGTAAAAGAGGAACCTTCTGTTTTGTGGGAACCCACGCCAAATTCTGCCATGTCAGAAATCCTGTGCTTAGGCTGTATGCTGTGACCTTCGAGTTGCTGACCTTTACCTCATGAGGTCTTGTGTTCTAGGCCATCCTTGGACTATTTACCTTTGAAAGAAGTAGAGAAGTCCCAACGTGGAACCACCCAGAGGATCTAGGAAGTTCTTACAAGGAACTACTCAGAGAACTAGGAAGTTCTACAGGGAGTGGTTTAGGCTATTGTATTCTTGCCCGGGGGCTAGGGTGAGGGATATAAGAATAGATCCTATTGACCTTGCCCTATATATGTTCCTGCTAGTTGGCAATAAAATGAATCTTGATCAGAAATGTCCTGATTTGATTTGTTATTTCCCATATCTCTGTATCCTACTTTCAATCCCCACTTCCACTTTTAGGTGAACCCTGATTCATTTTTCCCCGCAGGCTGGGACCAAACACTGTTTCTGATAAACAAAATGTTACTCAATACTGGAAGTGTACAGTTAATTAATGGCTTTTCTTATTTTGTACATGAATCATGCTTGAGGGATGTAAATTTTAAACATATATTTTGTAAATAAATTGATTTCCACGCAAATAAAAGTTTAATAAAAACACATTTTCTAGTGATAACAAGGTAATGAAGGGAAAACATGAAATTAATTTCTCCTTTGTTGTGATTTTAGGCTTAGTAGAGAGGGGGGGTCTCTAAAATAGAGGACTACCAAGGGAATGCCTTTCAAGAGGCCAAAAATTCATTGCAGGTGACTAATTATATAAGGGTCCACGTGTCTCACAGAGACATGGATACTGAATTCTAGAGCTTACTTTGAGAAACTGTAAAATTCCAGCATTGCTTGCCCAGTGGCCTGAGAACCTAAACTTCTGACCCCAGAGGATTCTCCCAGTTCTCAGAACTGCTAACATCAAGAGTTCCACCCTAATTCCCAGAAGAGTTACATGCAAATTTGCAGATATCAGATGTCCTCACAAGAAGTTCCCCCAGGCCAGATGCCCTAATATACATATGGTTTCCAGTGATAAGCACCCCACCTGCTTTCTGGTTTTTGCCTTTAAAACTAGCCTGTAACAGCTACTCGGGTTCCTTCACCTCCCAAATGCTGAGGGACCCTGACCCATCAACAATTGGGACTTCTGGTGTGTCAGTGATAAATTTTACCTATACCTCTCAGCTGGTGTTACTTGAGTGGTCTCTTGCGACGACCCCCTTTCTGAATTGGACTCCAAGGGTCCAATATTTTGGGCCAAGGTCCAACAACTTCTCATCAGGAAAATCATGTTAGCCTCCCCCAAATAGCACAAGATAGTGGAAGAGAACAAGGTTAAGTCCTTCATCCACAGAACATAAACTTTTTGAATTAGCAGAAAGGTTCCTTGCTTAACGATGACATTTTGAGTTTGTAAAAGTCTATGACAAGAGATAGAAGAAATAATCAGGATAACTGGGACTGAGCATTTTCAACTACAACTGAAAGGGAAATTTTTTAGTTAGCATTAAAGCAACCAGAACAGCAGAGCTCTCAGCTCTCTAACTCATAAGTGCAGGTCGGCAGATATGCTAGCCCAAGGTCCCAGATGATAAGTCACAAAGAATGCGGAGCTAAGAGACCATGGCCTATTGAGTGTTCCAGGGACCGGTTGGCCACAAAAGATAGGGAGGGTACACAAGGACAAATTCCTGAGAGAAACAGGTACCAGGTATGGTCGAGTGAGTAATGAGCCGAGATCCCTCATCTGATCTTATGGTGTTTGCTTAATTTCCCCCTTGAGGCCCACACACAATGTTCCACGTTTGAGTTTAACCAGATGTGTTGTTAGCTCAGACAAACATCTACCCTCGGTTTCCGAGGAAAACAAGAAATGAGGACTGCTCCCGTGTGACTAAGTCCGACCTTACCCCAGATCTGCCTATGCAATTTGCTGATGTTCAAATGTTTGAAACAACCAATCGTGTGTGGCCACGTCAAAACTTCCCACTCCCCCTGACCTTTGACCATATAAACCCCAAACCCCTGGGCTTCTGGGTCGACCCCTCTGTCTCCTGCATGAGATACGTGTTGACCTGGAGCTCCGCCAATAAACTGCCTCATGTGTTTACAGCAAGATGGTTGTTTGTGTGTTTTTGGGTGCACGCCATCCCAAGGCTTGAGTGAGGGCCTCGCTTCAGGGGTCTTTCATTTTGGGGGCTCGTCCGGGATTTGCACGACCACCCAAGACCCCCAACGACCCCTTGGAAGTAGGTCTGTGTGAGTTTTGTGTGTCTGAGTGTGGTGCTGCTGATTTCGTGTCTTGGTTTCAGTTTATGGCAGCTGCTGCTGTGGGCCGTAAGGACCCAGTGGCTATGGAGGCAGACATGCTAGGGCCACAGGCTGCAAACCTGGGGGATGCCCTAAGGGTGAAGGGGAGTCAGGACAGCCTGACTGCCTCTTTTCGGGAAGAAGGAGATGGAGTTCTCCTTCTTGAGGGGAAGGTGTGGAAACCTACCCCATCGGAACTTGTGTTCGGTTGGTTGTACAAGTCCAGACGCGGACGAGTGTGCTTGGATATAATAGTGTCTTGTGTGCTTATATTGTTTTGTGCTTCTTGTTTTTTGAAATGGGACAGACTGTGACGACCCCTTTATATTTGACTTTGGACCATTGGAAGGACGTTAGGGCAAGAGGACATAATCTATCCGTAAGTTAAGAAAGAACCCTGGCAGACCTTTTGCACCTCAGAATGGCCGACCTTCCATGTGGGCTGGCCACCTGAGGGACTTTTGATTTACCTGTTATTAGAGCTGTCAGAGCAGTTATTTTTCAGGAAGGATCAGGGTCACATCCAAACTAACAGCCTTACATCACCGTGTGGGAAGATTTGGCCTGTTACCCACCCCCGTGAATCAAGCCCTTCATTCCACGTTGCCCACAAAGCTCCCGAGTCTTGTCGGTGCGAGACGGTGGCATGGAGGAGAAATTGAAACCAAGGCAGCATGGAGGAAGTGAGCCCAGCACACCACCAGAGCCCATCCCTAAAATGTATCCTGACATAGCAGAACCCCCAGAATGGCCCATGCCCTGCTCCCACCATATCCTCGAATTCCCCAGCCGGCAGCCCCGACCTCAGCCCCGACCTCGGCTTCTGGGGCCACAGGTGATGGACCCTCGGCGGGCACTAGGAGGCGCCATAGAGCAACCCCTGAGGGGCCTGATTCCACCTTGGCTCTGCCCCTTAGTGCTGTCCGGCTGGCCCTGACAGGCCAAAATGAGTTACAACTCCTACAGTATTGGCCTTTTTCTTCCTCCAATCTCTATAATTGGAAAACTAACCACCCAACTTTTTCAGAGAACCTTACAGGTCTGATTGAACCCCTGATGTTCTCCCACCAACCCACATGGGATGACTGTGAGCAGCTTCTGCAGGTTTTATTAGCCACCGAGGAGAGAGAAAGAATTCTCCTCGAGGCTTGAAAGAATATCCAAGATGATGCTGGACACCCCGTCCAGACCCTGGCCGAAATAGATGAAGGATTCCCCCTGACCCATCCTCAGTGGGACTACAACACGGCAGAAGGTAGGGAACGGCTGTCCATTTACCGCCGGGCTCTGGTGGCAGGTCTCAGAGGGGCCGCGAGGAGGCCCACCAATTTGACCAAAGTAAGAGAAGTCATGCAGGGAGCGAATGAGCCCCCCTCAGTGTTTCTAGAGAGGCTCATGGGGGCTTACCGGAGATATACCCCTTTTGACCCTACGTCAGAGGGACAGTGAGCCTCCATAATCATGGCTTTCATTGGACAGTCAGCACCTGATATTAGAAAAAAAAACTCCAGCGCATTGAGGGATTGCAAGATTATACCGTCAGGGATGTGGTGAAGGAGGCTGAGAAAGTTTATCATAAAAAGGAGACAGAGGAAGTGAAACAGGAAAGAGAAAAGAAAGAGGGAGCTGAGGATGAGGAAAGAGGAAAGAAAAGAGAGAGCTGAGGATGAGGAAAGAGAAAAGAAAGAGAGCTGAGGATGAGGAAAGAGGAAAGAAAGAGAGAGCTAAGGATGAGGGAAAAAAAAAAGAAAAAAGGCAGGAAAAGAATCTGACGAAAATACTGGCCACAGTGGTAGGAGAAGGAAGGCATCAGGGAACAGCCAGGCCTAGGCAGACAGGGAACCTGGGCGACAACAAAAGGCAGGGTCCAAGGAGACCCAGAGAAGATTGAACGCTGCCGCCTGATCTCAAAGACGGCTTCTTCTGTCTGAGATTGCACCCTAACAGCCAATTCCTGCTCACCTTTGAATGGCAAGACCTCGAAAACGGAAGAACTGGACAACTTACACAGATGAGATTGCCCCAGGGGTTTAAAAACTCCCCCACCCTATTTGATGAAGCTCTACATCGGGACCTTGCCCCTTTCCATGCTAATAATCCCCAGGTGACTCTTCTACAATATGTAGATGACCTCCTATTGGCTGCAGAGACCCGTGAAGAATGCGAGTTTGGGACTCAGAAAATCCTGGCTGAGTTAGGTGAGTTGGGGTATCGGCCTTCTGCCAAAAAGGCACAACTGTGCCAGACTGAAGTGACATATCTGGAATACACCCTGAAAGATGGACAACGGTGGCTCACAGAAGCCAGGAAACAAACAGTGACTCAGATCCCGACCCCAACCACCCCTC
This sequence comes from Acomys russatus, assembly GCF_903995435.1. Lineage (NCBI taxonomy): Eukaryota > Metazoa > Chordata > Mammalia > Rodentia > Muridae > Acomys > Acomys russatus. Next base: position 228,030 of record NW_026131852.1, on the reverse strand, counting down.
GCCAGGTAAGAGAATTCCTGGGGATTGGTGGGATTCTGCGGGCTTTGGATTCCCAGGTTCGCTACTCTGGCAGCTCCATTATACCCTCTAACAAGAGAAAGGGGGGAGTTCACTTGGACTAAGAAACACCAATTTGCTTTTGAGACCCTCAAGAAGGCACTGCTACAAGCCCCTGCCCTAGCACTGCCTGATCTGAACAAGCCTTTTACTCTGTACATCGATGAGCAGAAGGGGGGTTGCCAGGGGGTCCTCACCCAAACTCTAGGACCCTGGAAGCACCCAGTGGCCTATCTGTCAAAAAAAAAAACTAGATCCTGTGGCCAGTGGGTGGCCCTCTTGTTTGTGGCTGATAGCAGCAACAGCTGTATTGGTAAAAGATGCCGATAAGTTAACCATGGGCCAAAATGTGACAGTGGTGGCCTCCCACACCCTTGAGAGCATTATCAGACAACCACCAGACCGTTGGATAACCAACGCCCAGATGACCCACTACCAGAGCTTGTTGCTGACAGAATGGGTGACCTTCGCTCCACCCGCCATCCTTAACCCTGCCACCTTGCTACCAGAAGCTGACAAGACCCCAGTACATCAATGTGAAGAGATACTAGCTGAAGAAACAGGAACTCGGTCAGACCTCACTGACCAGCCGTGGCCTGGGGTAAAACTTGGTTCACTGATGGAAGTAGCTTCGTGGTAGAAGGTAAACAAGGGCTAGGGCAGTGGTAGTGGATGGGAAGTCTGTCATATGGGCCAGCAGTTTACCAGAAGGGACGTCGGCCCCAGAAGCTGAACTTATTGCTTTGACCCAAGCACTAAGATTGGCGGAGGGAAAGGCTATCAATATCTACACTGATAGTCGGTATGCTTTCGCAACAGCCCATGTCCACAGAGCGATTTATAGACAATGTGAGCTGCTGACTTCAGCTGGCAAAGACATTAAAAATAAAAAAAAGTATTAGTTTGTTAGAGGCTGTCCGTTTGCCCCGCAAGGTGGCAATCATCCATTGCCAAGGACATCAAAAACGGTCCGGTCCCATAGAAAGGGGGAACCAAATGGCTGATCAGACAGTCAAAGAAGCGACACAAGGACTGATGATTCTAATAGCTAAGGTTATGCTCCAACATGCTAAGGGGATTTCTGAGAAAAGGATCCTCTCAGAAGAAGAGGGGCTAGAATACCTGGCTAATATACACCGCCTTACCCACCTAGGGCCCAAGAAGATGACAGAACTAGTCAATAAGTCTCCCTATCACATCCCCAGACTACAAAAGACAGCAGAGGATCTGGTGAAAAACTGCAAGGCTTGCGCTCTCACTAATGCCGGGTCCAGCAGACACTGTGCAGGAAAGCGCTTGCGGGGAGATCGACCTAGAACTTATTGGGAGGTTGATTTCACTGAAGTCAAACCGGCCCGATATGGTAATAAATATCTTCTAGTTTTCATAGACACCTTCTCAGGGTGGGTCGAGGCATTCCCCATGAAAAAAGAAATGGCGAATGTAGTGGCCAAGGAGATACTTGAAAAAAATCCTTCCCCAGTTCAGGGTACCTAAGGTAATTGGGTCGGACAACGGGCCTGCCTTCGTTGCCCAGGTAAGTCAGGGACTGGCCAGACAAGTGGGTATAAATTGGAAATTACATTGTGCTTATAGACCCCAGAGCTCAGGACAGGTAGAAAAAAACAAAACTATAAAGGAGACCTTAACAAAATTGACCTTAGAGACCGGCAGGGGTGATTGGACAGCCCTTCTCTCCCTTGCCTTGTTCTGGGTATGGAACACGCCTGGACCATTGGGACTGACACCCTTTGAGATACTGTTTAGTGCACCACCACCACTGTTTAAAACCCAAGAGTGTGGTGTGTCCTGATGACAGTTTTGTGCCTTCCACCCATCTTTTAGCCTGTTTAAAGGCTCTCGAGATGATCAGGCAAGAGATTTGGGAACAGCTGAAAGATGCCTACACTGCTAGAGACCCTACAGTTCCTCATCAGTTCAAGATTAGAGAAGCCGTCTTGGTATGGAGACACCTAGCTGGGAATCTCGAGCCTTGGTGAAAAGGACCCTACCTGGTACTGTTAATGGCTCCAACTGCCATTAAGGTAGAGGGAATCCCACCTTGGGTGCATGCTTCACATGTGAAAAGGGCTCCTCCTGAGACTAGTCAAGATGAATGGATCCTGGAAAAGACTAATAATCCTCTTAAGCTGTGTCTGTTTTGCAGATGCAACCCTAAGTTAGGACAACAACCCTCATGCCCCGATGCAACAGACTTGAGAGGTGATCAATAAAGAGGGAAACAAAAGCAGGCTAGATAAAAGACAGAGGGACAGAAAAGCTCAGCAAGGTTGGTTTGAGTCCTGGCTCACCCGGTCCCCCTGGATGACTACCCTATTCTCTGCTTTAGCTAGGCCAGTATTGGTGATTAGTTTGATTTTAATTTTTGGCTCGTGTGTGGCAGATAGATTACTTGCTCTTATTAGAGATAGAATTAGTGCTGTTCAGCTGATGGTTCTAAGACAACAATACCAATCAATAAGAGACCCTGACAGAGTATGAATCTTTTAGCCTAAAATAAAATGATACTTAAAATTAGAACAGATATTCTAAGATTAGAATTATCCAGTAGAAAAAAGAGGGGAATGAAAGGGAAAATTTTTAATTAGCATTAAAGCAACCAGAACAGCAGAGCTCTTGGCTCTCTAACTCATAAGTGCAGGTTGGCAGGTATGCTAGCCCAAGGTCCCAGATGATAAGTCACAAAGAATGCAGAGCTAAGAGACAAAGGCCTATTGAGTGTTCTAGGGACCAGCTGGCCGTAAAAGATAGGGAGGGTACACAAGGACAAATTCCTGAGAGAAACAGGTACTGGGCATGGTCGAGTGAGTAATGAGCCAAGATCCCTCATCCGATCTTATGGTGTTTGCTTAATCCCCCCTTGAGGCCCACACACAATGTTCCACGTTTGAGTTTAACCAGATGTGTTGTTAGCTCAGACAAACATCTACCCTCGGGTTCTGAGGAAAACAGGAACTGAGGACTGCTCCCGAGTGACTAAGTCCGACCTTACCCCAGATCTGCCTACGCAATTTGCTGATGTTCAAATGTTTGAAACAACCAATCGTGTGTGGCCACGTCAAAACTTCCCACTCCCCCTGACCTTTGACCATATAAACCCCAAACCCCTGGGCTTCTGGGTAGACCCCTCTGTCTCCTGCGTGAGATATGTGTTGACCCGGAGCTCCACCAATAAACTGCCTCATGTGTTTACAGGAAGATGGTCGTTTGTGTGTTTTTGGGTGCACGCCATCCTGAGGCTTGAGTGAGGGTCTCCCTTCAGGGGTCTTTCACAACCTTCCCCATGTACCCACTGGAGCTTTGGCCTCAGCTGAGCTTAAGCTAAGTGGCTCATTGTCTGTATTGAGAACAAAAGTGATTTTTTTCTAGATGAACAAAATTTAATATGATATATGATGAAGAACATTACACATTATGTTGCTGAATCAGCTGGAAATACAATTAGGCACATTTATACCTGCTGTGCACAGTTCTAGGAAAGGCAAAAAATATTTCAAAATTGTTAGAGTGTACAGATTTCAGAGTGTGTCCTCACCTACCTCCCCTAATCTGAATACCACCATGACTCTGCCCTGAATCTCATGATGAAGATAGCTCACCAGCACTGTAGTCTTCCTAAGAATGTGATCCTCGTGCTGTCAGCAGATTTGTTTGTAAGTTCAAAAATGTTTTTACCATTAAGTTCTTTTAAACTGAATATATATAATATACATATTATATTATGCATATTATATATGTAGTATTATATGTGTGTGTGTGTCAACATGAGCACTCTCTTTTATCATAGGTCACAGACTACAAGTATAGTGAATTTTCTATGAAATCATTAGATTTTGTGACTCCAGAAACAACACTCAATTATTTCTCCACCTGATTCTGCACTGTCCCCCTTTTCTATGTGAGCTCTGCGCCCCCTGCTGGTTTTGAGCGCTACTACAAGGAGGTTTGTGTCTGGGTTCACACTGAAAGCCTGTCACTATGTGTTATACAGTAATAAATGGCGGTGTCTTCAGTTCTCAAGCTGTTCATTTGCAGGTAGAGACCGCTTTTGGAATCATCTCTTGAGATGGTGAATCTTCCTTTTACAGGCTCCGCATAGTATGTTTCATAATTCAGGTTTGTGTTTAATTACACCAACCCACTCCGGCCCCTTCCCTGGAGCCTGGTGAACCCAGTGCATCCAGTAGTCGCTAAAAGTGAATCCTGATGTGGCACAGGAGAGCTTTAGGGAACTTCCAGGCTTCACCAAGCCTCCCCCTGACTCCACCAGCTGCACTTCACACTGGACTCCTGCAAACATAGAGAATTCTCTCAGTAAATTGTCACAAATACCCACTGTCCCTCTCACTCACATCCACTCACTTAGAACCTCTTCTCATAAATTACAATTTAAAAGAACAAGAAGGAAAATCCAGCTCAGTCTCAACTCCATGCTGGATGTTCCCTGTTCAAGTTGATGAATGAATGTGAGTCTTGAGGTGCCTGACTTCTTTAGAGCTGTAACATCGGGGTTGGCTTTTATGAGGAGAGAGGGACTTTATTTGTATATCTTGCTGCTATATCATGAGATGAGAAATGTGACCCTTAGAGAACAAAAGAAATGGTGCAGGTGTCTGTGATGAAATAGGGTCAAGGTGGCATTAAAAAAAATTAAAGTATCGCTATTGTCCTGGGTGCTTAGCTCAGTTAGTAGTAAACATCCTTTTTTCATGCCTGAGCCCTATGTTCAGCTCCAGCACTCTGTGGATAAAGAAGGTGTGGAAGCAGGAGAATCATATGTATCAGTTTTCCTTTGGATATATAAACTTGTGTCTCAAAAAAAGAGAAGAAAAAAGGAAGAGATAAGGAAGAAGAATTACCACTTGTCATGAATTTTAGTTATAAATAGTAATATAATTTTACTATTTATATTAAATTATCTTTTACTAAAATTAATAAAAATACTTTATTACACTTTTACAGTTAAACTGTCCTGCTCTCCGAGGAGAAATTATCACATACATTCATAGGGAATAACGACAAGATACATAATTAGCATATGATAATTTAATGCACCTTGTGTATAGTTCAATAAAAAATGACCTATTCATTTGATGAGTAAAAATGCAATAATTCATAAAATTGTTTTTAAATCAAATTCAATAATAAATTATACAGTGTGGACATTACAACCAAATGGGCATCTTCCTTAAAAACCTGACTGCTTCAACATACATATATCAATCTATGTTAAACACCACTTAAATACATACAAAGTTTGAAATGATATATTTAACTCAAATGATGTTGAAAGGTCACTTGGCGAAGTCAACATTCCTTCAAGAAAAGAACTTGAACTTATGAAGAATTTAGAAGTGGATGCTATGTAACAACAACAAATTAATAATAATAATAATAATAATAATAATAATAATAATAATAAATAAAAACTTCTACATAGAACACTCTTATAGACATAATTACATTATATTGAAATAATTTTCCCTAAATTCAACAAGACAAATATATAAATTCTTCTTCCCATTATAAAGTGCTTGTAGTCTTAGGTGTACTTCTTTGACAGGAAAAAGATATAAAACTAAATAAGAATATAAAGAAAACATGTCAATTCATCTATATTTGCAGATGTCATGATGCTTTCCTTAAAATATCCTACTTTGTCTAGTAGAAACTCTTGGACTTAATAAATGTCATGTATGGTATATACTCACAAGTGGATATTAGTTCAACATAGATGTCCTCTGGAATAATACACCCAGGGGAGCATCTAGACAGATACTGGAACTCAGAGCTGGACTCGGCTGGAAGAGCTGTAAGTTGTATGGAAGTGTTGGGGGATGGAAGTACAAAAGGGGATTGTCAAGCGCTCCACAAGGAGACTATGAAGGCTCAGGGACCTGAATACAGGAGTGCCTGCACAAACTGATATACCAACCTAGGAAATTGCAAAAAGAGAATTTAAACCCCATGTGCGGGTCTAGCTCATTCTCCACATGGGTAAGGAATTTGAGAGTGGTTGACTGCTTCTAACATCAACTGTGGTGCCTGCTAGTTGAACACTGACCCCTGGCAGAGAGGCCATGTGGTCACATAGAGGAAGGGACTGCAGGCTGTCCAGATTAGGCCTGATAGGCTGTGGTCAGCTGGAAGGGAAGGAAGACCCTACCTGTAGGAGGGCTAGGGGACAGGAGTCTGGCATAAGAGGGAGGGGAGGTGGAAGGAGGAGGACGGATGTGAGGGGATTACAGTCAGGATGCAATGTGAATAAATTATAATGAAATTATTTTGATATAAAAGTACTAGTGGGAAAACAAACATAATAAAAAAAGCTAAGACAACATGTTTTCTCATTCCTGTGTCAATAATTATACAGTAAAAAATCCAATAATTATAATAGGGTGATATTGAATTTAAAAAGCTGATTATATTTCTGTTCATATAACTAAATAAAGATAATAACATACATCAAGACAAAGCTAATCATATAAAACAACGTCAAAAGAATCAAATGAAATAAGGAATAAATCCAAGTTATGAAAAGAGTTAACTAGGCAAAGAATTGTTAAAAGAAACAAACTAAATAATGTTGGAAAAATGTTAATAACACAAAACACAAAGACCTTCAGTGGAAAGGCTTACTTATATAATACATTATGTCAAAAAATTAGAATAAAGAACATACTGTAAAGATAAGGAGTTGCACAGTAAAGGACAATAAGAAAATTTAAAAGTGTATGAAGCAAACATGGGAATTCATTGAAATATCCTGAAAAAATGTTACCAGTCTTTTCATAATGGGATGAGAACACGGAGCCTGGAGAAAGATATCACAGCAAAGGCATCGAGAATGTTTTAAACACCAACATAGAAGAAAAAAATACAAACATGCAGAAACAGATGTGCTGCTAGGTATCCAGAGAGGATAACAGAACAAAAAGTGGACTGTAGAATAACAATTAGGAACAGGAAAACAATTTTCATGTTGTATTTTAGCTTAATAATATAAACACAATAAGGAAAGAATACTGAAAACTGCAATAGAGGTCAGGTCACTTATAAAAAGTCAGATCCATCAGAATAGCACCTAGAGATGGACAACAGAAATATCTAAAGTCAGAGAGGACTGCAAAGATCCTCTTGAAATTCATAAAGAAACATGTCAACTCGTGATCCATGTCCACGGAGAAGATGAATAATTGGATATTTAACTTGAGAGGCTAAACACACTCATAGTCACAAGGAATGACTAAACCATTCCAGAATAGTTAATCCAAAGTTCTAAGAAAACACCACAAACAAAAATTTAAAGGGACTGTTATTATACTTTTCAAAAATAAATTGATTCAGACTAGCAGAATGGAAGAGAAAATGGTATGTTTCTTATTGCTGTCATGGGGATCAGATTTCACCATCAAAGCACATATGACCTTTAGTTAAAGTTTGTTAGAAAGGAAACCAAAGGATACTCTGAGCAAATGGAATTAAGAATAAAAACAGAGAGTGTAATTCTTATATATAAATGAATGGATATTTCTCCAAAATTAGTATGTATGTCTATAATCTGTATATATGTGTATGTATATGTATATATACATATCTGTACATGAGTTTATGTATATGTATCTACATATATACATGCAGCAAAGTTGAAGCAAATTTTATAAAAGACATACCACTATGAATAAAAACAAAGAAACACCCAATGTCATGACTGTGGGTGAATTCAATACCCAACTTCCAATGAAAAACAGTTCATCTGGACAAAACCTAAGCAGAAAAACTTTGACATTTAATGTCATTGATGGAAATGGGCATCTTCCATACATTACATCAAAAACATCACATTTTTACTCATTGCGGGTAAGCCTAAGAATTTTGAGCCTTGCATTATCTCTCCATAAGACAAGATTGTCTGGTCTTAGTTTTCCAATTTAAGGATTCATCTACCATGAGATAAAGTGTCTTCATGGTGACTGACAGGGCCATTGAATTGTGTCATTTCTGTTTCTGTTGCTTCTCATAAGAGTGAAATGGATTTTATGAACTAACTGCAGGGTTATCTGTTAGATCTTCTGTCCTTCAAGGCAAGGGTTTAGACTGATATAGGGCATTGTATCCTGGGGCTTGTCTGTGCTTACCTGAGAGGAAAATATTCTGGGTAGTGTCAGATAATACCCCTGTAGTCACCTCTCTGCACCTGATCCTTAGTCTCTGCACATCTAATTTATTTTCGGTTTCCCTTTTGTTGTCTGTGGCAACAAATGTTTAGCAATGCTGTTGATTATGTGAAGTTGATGTCATTTGAAACCATAACACAGAGAATTTTAATCCTGAATAATGTGTTCTTATATGTTTTGTATGAAAATATGCTCTTGCATTAAAACTAACAATTTTGGTGTCTTGAGTTGTGAACATTTAATGTGTTAGTGAAACATTTTGGAAATAAGGTCTTCAAAAAACTTAGAGACATACAGAATATGGCATTTACAAATATTTTTATTATTTTAAAGATTCATGGATGATGAGCGAAGTTATCTCCTGGAAACAACCAGCCTACCTTAAAAGGGATGATGAGCATCAAAGAACCTCTTTATGGAGATAGCTTCAAATGTGACAAACAAGCCATTGGGCAAAATGTCCTCTTTTTCCACAGACAGAATTCTGCCTAAAAAGAGCAAGTTGGATGCAGGCAGAGTCGATGGACAAATGCTGACAAGACAGGGCATGCAAATCCTTAGTATTTCTTGCCTCATAAATATGCCTGTCTGATGTATTGGGCCAGAAGTCTGAAGATAATGCTCCAATATTATAGAGAGGTTTGGGTGACTATTCAGGTATGAAACTCTCTCTGTCATCTTCTCAGTTGGAAAGATACTAACCTGCTCTCCTGGTATACTCATGTAATCAGGTTTGTTTCTTCTCATGTATCCAATAGGGTTGAAGACCAGATAGTTTAGTTTTACAATTAAACTTAGTTCTTTAAGGATTAAGATGTTTTTAGGCCTAGATAGATGTTTTAAGTAGATAATGATGAGATATGATAGATATTGATTTACATTAAGAATTTTAATTTCCCCAAAATAGGAAAGATGTTTTCTTCAAGGCTGCCAAACACAAAGAGCAAAACTTTAATATAGTGACATTTATGTAATTACTGATTGTGTCATGGTTCTCCTTGCTGCAGGTAGTTTATTGTGTAATAATATAATTGTTTATGTAAAATTTTTTAAAAAGGAAGCAGAAACTAATAAAAAGCTAGTTTTTAAATTAAAATAAATGTAAAATCAAACCAACTGTAATTGGATATTGAACAATGTTCTAACAGACTTCTAAGAACTACAAACAACATGTCACATGCTATACTTTAAAAATAGAAACAAAAGTAGTACCTCAAAACTTGTCCTATGATGACAGTTTTAGTATCATAAGGGAGCAATATAAAGAAACAAAAACAGTAAAAATAAAACTACCAGCCAATATCCCTTATAAACAGAGTTCTCCATTAAATGCTATCAATGTGAACATGGGATTCTGTCAAAAATGTTTTGCAGTATGATCAGAAGGATTTTATTTAAGAGATACAAGAATGTTTGCCACTCCTGGCTTTGTGGTGGTGTAAGGCATAAAACTCAGGTGTGTAAGTCATGAAAGCAAGCCAGTGAACAGAACTCCTACTTAGCCTCTGCATCAATTCCCTCCTCCATGTTTGTACCCTGACGTCCTTCAGTGATGAACTATTACCTGGAATTGCAAGACAGCCAAATGTTAGGACATACTGCAAGCTCAAAACATTTCAAATAATATCCAGCATTCTATCTGACCACAGGGGATTAAATCGAGACATCAGGGTTGACATGTGTGGGATTTTTTCTGTTGTCCTGCAGTATAACCATTGTATGGCATTCATTTAGGTCTAAGACATGAACATTTTCATTTTCCCTGGTGTCTTTCACTTGTTCTTTAGGCTCCTCCATACATTAATATGACATCCGCTAAAGTGGAGTTTCCTTTTCCAGGGATGCTATAGAAAATTGATGCATATCTGCATGTACATAGATTGATTACATGCTTTAGTTGTCACCATTTTATATATGACCCAGATTGGCAGGATATCATGTTCACACAAAACATACAAAATCAATGTTTAAAGCACATCCATTCACATATGTATAAATTGAATGTGTTGAAAAATATGTAAAAGCATCACACTGTCTCCTAAATACCTAGCTTTATGATACAGACATGCTGATCCTAACTTCAAAAATAGAAGCTTCTCTTAGAAGGAACTCAGTGAATATAAAGATGAGCTTGTTCAAAACCAAGAACCACAATCAGAAATAGAGAGAAGCTGAGAGAAGGGTTTCCTGAAAGTAGTAGGCTACAAGAGTCAGGATGAGATAATAATATAGAAAGAGAAGGACACTGAAGCCTAGGTTTCATTAAACTTAGTGATCAGTCTCAGGTGGCCACTAAGGGTCCAAGGTGGGAAGTATAACTGGGTATTGGTTACTGATACAAAGAATGAAGTTGGGATGGAAGAGAAGATCAATAGTTAAAAGGAAAAGATGCTGGGTCCTCGCTCAAATGAAGTTTTGTTTGTTTGTTTGTTTGTTTTTATCAACTCAAATTTCCAAAATAATCAAATATAAATTTGCTTCACTAAGTTTGCCACTTTCTTTCAATAAAACAAAACATAATCTTGAAGTTTCACAGACATATTCTTAATATTGGGGAGGAGAATCCTTTCCAAACATTTACCTACGCATACTGATCCATGGTCCACATATTTCCTTCACCAATGCATACTGATACATGGTCTATATGCCTCCATCACCAATGCATAAAGATCCATGGTCCAAACATGCTTCCAAACCTCTGACCAACTTACACCTTGCCTCTCACCCAACCATAGGAATGCCAGGCTCACTTATCCTTATTAGGGATCAAAGGACAACAGAGGGTCAATAGAAAATTCTAGTATACAAAACACATATAGGAAGCCTTTCCTCTTAATATTTGCAGTCAATATGAATATCAAGGCATAAAAACAGATTAATTTTTAATAATAGGTTTAGTACTGTCAATGTTGCTCAATAGGACAGCCATATTTCATTAATGGCAGAAACATTGCTGTGGATCTGTGCAACCATTGGATTGCATTTTTCAAAATGCCCATAGACAGCACATGGCTGTGGCAATAAAATAAATATTTCCCAGAAGACCCTAATCAAAGAAAGCATAAAAGGCAAATTTATATGAATGAACTAGGAATGCTACTGACTCACACACACAATGAGCACTCTGAAGGCTGAGGCAGGTCAATCACAACTTAAAGTTGGCTGAGCATGGGAGGGATACATTTATTGTTATTGTTATTGTTAATTTATTCACTTTACATCTCAATCATGTTCTCTCTCTCTCTCTCTCTCTCTCTCTCTCTCTCTCTCTCTCTCTCTCTCTCTCTCTCTTATCCTGGTCCTGAAGATTTGCTTCTTTGATTAAAAAAATAATAATATTGATGAACCCTTAGCCACAGTAGCAGAAAGATGGAGTGATGATGTCCAAATTAGTAAAATTATAAATGAAATTGGGGGCTTCACAACTGACAATGGGAAAATCCAGAGAACCATAAGGATATATTGTAAAAAGTTGTACTCCTACAAGTATGAAAACCTAAATTTTTTTCATATATCCCCTACCAAAGTTAAATCATGATCAGGTATATGATGTAAACAGATCTGTGGCACCTAGTAAAATTGAAGCAATACTTATAGCGCTCCCCCAAAATTTCTCTGGCCCAGATGAATTAAGCACAGAATTTGACCATATCTTCAAAGAACTGATGTCAGTGTTCCTCAAAATATTAATTTAAGACACATTATGAGGCTCTAAGTAACCTGATATCTAACACTGACATCTTGATACCTAAAAAGAAAATTACAGGTCAATTTCCCCTACAACATAACTGCAAAGATTCTCAATAACTCTGTTGCAAACATAACACAAGAACGCATCAAGATGATCATTCACCATGACCAACTAAGATTCATCCTGATATTCAAAAATGGTTCAAGATACACACACACACACACACACACACACACACACACACACACATTACCACATATAAATACTAAAATGAAAGTTCACATGTTTAAGTTAGTGGAGTCAGAAAAGGCTAATCCACGAGTCTTTCATCATAAAAGACCTGGAAAGACTAGGAATACAGTTCCTTCTTCAAGAACAGTAGGAAACAATATACCATGTTTGAAAAGTGTATGATTCCACATAGAGAAGGGCTTTTTGGCAGGATTCAGTTTGTACACAATCCCATGTTGGAACAATGATAAAAGCTACAGAAGAATAAACTGAGTTAGTTCACAGCAATGCTGGTCTCATCTGACACTTTTGTGCACAGTCCTTGGGGGAGAAGATGGGACTTTTGAAACCTAGAAAGCTTTATGATCTAATAATCTTTGACTCAACACCCTATTGATTTTTTCCCATTTAACACAAGTGCTATTTTAGTCAAGATATATGATGAAAGCTCTGCCTAGAGTATGAAAGAAAAAAAAAAAGGTATTTCCATGAACTTCCTTATTATGTGATGTCAGTGACCAAGGCATGGTACCTTATGTCCTCAGACTATTTTGCATTTTGTTCATGGGGAACTATGCTTTATTGTTTTTAAAATAATACACAAAACATGTACTGGTTTGAGGATATTGGTTCCATTCAGATACTTATTTCTTTTAGAGAATTGCTATGAAACAATCAATCAAACAAATGGCAGGCCAGATACAGGACAGAAGTATTTAAGTACTTCTTCACAATCTCCTGGAATGAACCTGTGTTTTGTGTGTGCTGTGTACCCCACAGTGGTCATTAGCAGCCTCACAATGAGGTTTCTCTCTGGGTTCACACTGAAGTCCCCATATGGTGTATCTAGCACATTAATAAGTGGCTGTGTCCTCAGATCTCACACTGTTCATTTGCAGGTAGAGAGTGTTCTTAGCATTGTCTCTGAAGGTGGTGAATCGATCCTTGAGGGATGGTGCATAGTTTTTGGTACCACTATTTTGATTAATTACTCCAACCCACTCCATCCACTTCGCTGGAGACTGGCAGACACAGCTCATCCAGTAGTCACTAAAAGTGAATCTGGAGGTTTCACAGGAGAGTCTCAAGGCTGCACTAGGCCTCCCCTAGACTCCACAAACTTCACCTCACACTGGACTCTCAGAAATTCTGAATCATGGTAGAATCTCCACAGTGTAAATGACGGAACCTGTCAGAAGCAAATTGGTGGAAGATACAGTCAAAGGGAAGCATTGGGAAGATTCTATCCAAAGAGGGCAGTGGCATTTTCAATTAGCCCTATGTTTTCTATTAAAATAAGTAGCAAACTCAGGGTAGTTCAACAGGTAAATTCAAAAAAAAAAAAAAGAAAAATGAAGGGCATAAGGAAGTAAAGAAAGAAGGAAGGAAGGATGGAAGAAAGAAAGAGAAGACAAGAGATGTGAGGTAAGAGAAGCAACAATTGAGGACAAAATGGTTATATTTAAAATCTAAAATGTAAATGATTAAAAACAAGGGATAGAACATTTCAGCAACAAAGATGTGAAAATGAATCAATTTGATAATAAGCCCCTAGCCTCAGATCCAGGAATCTGAGAAGGACTCATAGAGATTCTCTCTCTCTCTCTCTCTCTCTCTCTCTCTCTCTCTCTCTCTCTCTCTCTCTCTCTCTCTCTCTCTCTCACACACACACACACACACACACACACTCATACACTACACACATACATCAACAAAATGTTGAAAATGTATCTACTATAGAGAATAGAAAAAAAGTAAGAATATGATGAGGAAGATAATTAAGATACTTCCATGATCTACACACTATCTAGAAAGGAACAAGAGGACTTACAGTAGAATCAGGTATCTTAATATCACTTTGTAAACATCAGTCAGTGAAATTGAAAAGAAGGATAATTTGAATAGTTCATTAAAGAATATGCATTATAAAAATCTAATTTAAAAAGATATTGGTAGAAAAATATGTAAAAAGAAGAAAAATGAAAACTAGTAGCTAGATGTTTTGTTTTATTTCAAGTTTGCAATGGATAAGATTTCTTAAAATGCCATTACATAAGGGAAAACATTTGGTAAAAATATAGCTAAAAGGATGATAATTCAAGTATGCCATTTCCAGTAAAATTTCCTTTAAATATAAATAGGAGGAATGATAAATTATACAATGAAAATACAGACCACAAAGAAATTTTAGTGTTCATACATATTTTAGATAAAGACAACATCACCAGGGAAATCCATTATCCACAAATAGGAATTATTTTATAAGATATTGAAATCTCCTACCGCACAGAATAAAAATGTTCTTGCAACATTCCTCAAACAAGAAACGTCCTTCTATCCTAAGATCTGGTGAAATATGCACTGCAGTGTGTAATGTAACAGCTAGTCTGGCAGAGCTCTCTTAGGAGGCCATCTATTAGAATATGACCATGAAGCCTGATGCATGCTCTGTGCAAGACTCTCAGCTAATATGCTAAGATACCGGAGAATAATACTACCATTTATAGAGACTGCTGTGGCAAGTCTTGGCTAAGAGACAGAATGTGGAAGGGAGCTGGTGACTTTCAATACATCAAGGAATATATTAAAGACAGTGACAGTGACCCAAATGTGCACAACATGATTCACGTTCATTTACTGAGCCTGGAGCATGGGGAGAAACTTCGAGTTTTTGTGTGAGGAGATGTTTCTCTTATACTCCTGTAAAACTAAAATTATTCAAAGTATCCTTAGCAGAAGATTGGACCAACAATAAACTAACAAGGTTGTGTAAAACAGACTTCTGATAAAGATACTGGAAACAAATTTAAGAATACTTTTAGTGGAAGATGATAAGCAAATGTCATTTTGACTTAAAGTCTTCTGAACACAAAGGAAATAAAACCTGATACTGGAGACCTAGCCAGCGACTCAGGGTTACTTAAGTCATAGATCTAGGAGAAACATAAAACTGCCACTTTTCTAAATAGCATAAAATTTACCTATACTCTAACTATTTATCCTTATAGCCACTGTCCACAGATAGATGTAGTTTCCCCACTCGTGAAGGAAATTTCTCTTTGTAACATAAATTTAAACTGAAGGGAAAAGTGAATCAATTTTAAAGAAAGCATGTTTCTACTAGGTGAAGTTTGCAGGAAAGAAAGGGAAGAAGAAATTGTGTGATTATATCATATTATAATCTAAAAAAACAAATCACAAGGGAGACCAAACATTTTGTTTGTGTCTTTTATAAGATAGACATGAAGATATTTACAACTTTGCCTGTCATATAGCTCATTAGACAGAGTGATTTCCCAAAATGCCCAAAACAAGGGTTCTTTTCCCCAGAAGCTATAAATTCCCTTTGTGATGTGCATTCCTATGATCCAAGAACTGAGGAGGCAATTCAGGAGAACCAGAAGTTGAAGAAAACCCTTGTGACAGCAAAACTGAAGCAAGCCTAGAACTCATATTGCTGTTTTTTTCACAAAACTATTACAAAATGTAACTCTAGAGATGTTTATGCAGGGAATAATACAGGGTGGGTAAGTTCCACACACAGGAAACCAGTCTTCAACCTTAGAAAGCATATTAGAAAAGAAGCAGTAATTAAATTAAATAATTAAAGTAAAGATATTCAGCTAGTACCATGATTTAAAATTAATAAGGAACTAAAAACTCATTTTAATGACATTAAGTTATTGAATTATGTAAAAACCTGGCAGTGTTTTATATTTTGTCAATGTTTGTGTAAACAATTCCATCATAAAAATGAACTTTAAAAGTATTTTCATGTAATCTGTATAATAGAACATGCTTTCTTATAAAAAATTAGGAAATTCTTTTTTATAAATGACCATACTGAATAAATAAATCCTCACCTTACATTATATTAAAAGTAATAACTTTATATCACACAAATAAATTTCCAATGTTGGAAGTGCATTACTGCAGTAATAAGCTCCACACTCTTAGTTTAGAATAAGAATGTAATGTGTTTTCAAAGGAAACCTGGAAGTACCATCTATGGTAGAATTTCATCACATTAAAATATTGCTCAACAAGCTGCAAAAAAAAGTGTCTAAAGGCAACACATAATTGAAAATAAGTCATATTGGTGGTTTTAGTAGTTTGGATTCATGTCTTCTCAATTAGAAATTTGCATCTACATTACAATTTCTTATAGGCCAGACATTCGGTTCAGTTGCCACTTTCGAATGTAGAGACTTCTGTATTGACACAGCATTATAATAGCTCCAGTATTGTAAGATCACTATAACTTTCCTGATAAAATTAGTAATGGAGAAGGAATGCATCCTTGTTCTGGCCTTGAGCGCCCCCTTTTGGTGCTGAGGACCCCTGCAACGAGGTTTGTGTCTGGGCTCAAACTACAGTCCTCTCACTGTGTCCATCTCTTGCACAGTAGTAAGTGGCAGTGTCCTCAGCTCTCAGGTTGTTCATTTGAAGGTAGAGCATGCTTTGGGAATTGTCTCTGGAGATGCTGAACCGACCCTTCACAGATGCACTGTACTCTGTGGTGTAACTGTTAGCTTTGTTTCTACTCTGAGCAACCCACTCCACTCCCTTCCCTGGAGCCTGGCGCAACCATTCCATGTAGTAATCGGTGAAGGTGAATCCAGAAGCTGCACAGGAGAGTCTCAGAGAATTCCCAGGCTGTACAAAGCCTCCTCCAGACTCCACCAGCTTCACCTCACACTGAATACCTGCAATTGTAGAGAATTCTGGTCAGGAAACTGTCTCTCACACACACACACACACATGCACACACATGTGTACATGCACACATGAACACACACACAGTCTCTCTTACTCTTATACACTCACACACTCAGCATCTCTGTTGTTCAAAATATATTACCCTTTAAAAGAGTTACAAAGAAAACCCAGTTCAGACACAACTTCATGGTGAAAGGCCTATGTGCAGTGCTGATCACTGATTGGGAAGACCTGGGAACTTAGGACCCAACCCCTCTGCTAGAGCTACAGGTCATTTTAGACTGATTTATATGAGGAGAGTGGGGCCCGATTTGCATGTCTTCCTGCTATATCATCAGCGCACAGGTTGAAGCAATAGAGGCTGCAGTTATCATTACAGAATGCAGGGATGAAATGGATGGGACAGGTAGCAGTAACAAAGTTATGAAATTGTTTATTATATTTATGTAATAACCTTCCAGTGTTTTATTTTGAATTAGATAGTTTGCCTCCCTATCAGCAGTATATAAGAATCTTTTCTTTTTATCTTCACCAGATATGACATTTATTTTTGTGAAGAACACCATCCTTCCTGAAGTGAGATGGAGTAATGACACACTTCATATTCTTCCCTCTGATGTCTTTGGATATTGCACTTTGGTTCACATATGTCTTGTCCATTTATGTTTCCTCTTCAGTGAATCATCTGTGGTTACTTTTTCTCTTTGCTGATATAATTTGGGTTAATGTTTTAGTTTAAATTAGATCCTAGCTACAAATATTGATCAAATATATACTGGGGAAAGGTTCTTTCCTGTTTTATAGTAAATATTAAATGTGTTCAATACTTAATTAAAAGTATTCAAATGAAGCCAAAGTAATTTTAACTTGAATTTTAATCTGGAGCCAGTAAAAAATGGATAATATCCAGAAAATGAATGGCAGAAAATGCTGCCAGTGTATGTAATGAGCAGCCTTTGGTCGTTATTGGTGGAAGGGATAAATAGTATAGGTACTGTCAACAATAGTGTCATGACTTCTAAAAGAACTAAATGGTAAAATGTAAAATTTAATAATTACTCAAAATAGTTACAGAAATGTATCTGCCTACATGTTAATAAACTAATGAATGGATCATAGAAATGTCATAAATATGGTCTGTACAATTACACTTGCAAGTTTAGAAAATTAAAAACAGTATTTTCAAATTTGTTTTGGATTATTCACTTTACACCCAGATCATATTCCACTCCTTCCTCTCCTTCTAGTCTCAACCTCCCTCCATCTTTCCCCCTTTCCTCTCCCTCAGAAAAGCAGAGCCCCCATCTTCACATAAGGTCACATCAGGAAGGAATATGGCCTCTTCCTTTGTGGTCTGGTGATGCAGCCCCACCAGAAGGAATTGATAAAAATGCAGCCAACAGTGTCCATGAAAGCAGCACCTGCCCTTCCCCTTACTAGGAGACCCACATGAAGACCAAGGTGCCCATCAGCTCTGTCTGTGTAGAGGGTTTATGTCCATTCCATGCATGGTGATTCATTGGCTCTTCAGACTTCACAAGCTCCTCTAAGCCCTGGTGAGTTTGGCTAATTTTGTCTTCTTATGGATCTCCTGTCACATCTAGGTCCTTTTGTCCTTCACCCACTTTTCCATAAGACTTCCTAGTCTTTGCCCAATATTTGGCTCTGAGTCTCAGAATCTGATTTGAACAGCTGCTTGGTGAAGCTTCTCAGTGGATACCATTGCCTAGCATTTGTGTGCAAGCATAGCTTTACTATCAGTGCCAGGGGTTGGCTGTCTCCCATGGGGTGGGTCTGAGTTTGGAGCATTCCCTCGATATCTGTTTTATCTTTATTCCTACACATCTTGTAGGCAGAGTAGAGTAAAGTTTTGATTGAAGCTTTTGTGGGATGATTGGTGTTCTCTTCACTCTACTAGTTGTGTCTAGTTAGCGGGTATCATTTTCAGTCTCCCTGACCCTTGCTACTAGGAGCCTCACCTAGAGTCCCTCCCATATCCCCCTAGAAGCCCACACTCTCTTAGATCTCCAGCTTTTCACAGAGATTCCCTGCCTATGGTTCTCTTCTCTCTGAAGGCCTCTGTTGTTCTGCCCCTCTGGTTTTGTGTAGAGTAACCCAGGCATAGAAAGACATACTTTACATCTTCTCACTAACATCATGGCCTTGGTTTCAAATATTTTTAATTCCTTGGTTTTAAACCAGTATGATCATATATACTGGTGCATTTAAAAGTTACTCAAGACAGGTATGCCACCATAGATTTGAAATAGTTTTGTTAAACAATATTTTGGAATTTTTCATTATATATCTTATATGTGACATATACACAATACACATACATACATTTTTATATGTATATAAATGATACATATTCCTTCAACCTTCTTCAGCCATTTCCTGGAACCACCCCTACTTATCTCTCCCAAGTTCTTGTGACCCTTTTTTCATTTAAATAATAATCCAGCATGATTTATGTCTGCAGATTTGCTCATGTGTGCAGATCCATACTTTGGGACATGGGCACCCTATTAGATTCCATACCCACAAAAATACCTCTCTCTTAGCAGCAGTTTTCTATCAATAGTTTGTCTTCCAGGGATAGGGCCCCAGGAACCTTTCTCCTATCTACACTGCAACTTTGCCTAGCTTTATATTGTATAGGTTGATTCCAAGAAACCATACTTCCTTAAACCAAGTGTCCATTGTTTGTTTATATGACAAAAAGTCAAGCTTTCACAACACTCCTTTCCATCTTGTGCCTTTTATGTCCTTTCCTTTCTCTCTTCCATATTTCCTAAGCCTTAGGTTAGAATGTTAATATAGATGAAGTATGTAGAACTACGTTGAAATAATATAGCTTCCCAGTGAGAAATCAGTCCTCACACTTAGAGAATAATGAGGGAAATATATTTAACAACAGAACAGTACTAATTCTGGTCAATGCTCAAAAGAGAACCAGCCTCTTAAACAGGGATATTCACAAGATTAAATAGAACTAAGGTTTAGACATTACACACATACTGTCATCTTTGTCCCCCCATCTCTCTCTCTCATGTTGCAGGATACACTCTGATGAATTTAAACATAGACAGCAAACCATGTTATTTCTGTAGTTGCAATATGAAAATTACAAGTAAAACCAACTCCACCATTTTTGAGCCAAATTTAAAGCAAGCATATATTAAATATTAATTACTAACCAAGAGATACAAGAGATTTTGAGGTTAAAAAAGAATATTTTCTAGGTTAAAAAAAGATGAAAGACACATAAGATAGAATTTTTGGATTTTCTAATTGGGACTCTAGATGAGAGAAACATGGGAGAATAGCAAAATAGTAGAATCCAGAGGGTCCTAGAAACCTACAAGTAGAACATTATGATAGGCAGATTTGGGCCCAGGGGTCCCACTCTAACTAAGGCACCAGCCAAGGACAATACAGGTGGTAAACTTTAAACCCCTACCCAGATCTAGCCAATGGTCAGAACAGTCTCCACAGTTGAGTGGAGAGTGGGATATTACTTTCTCATGTACTCTGGTGCCTCACATTTGACCATGTCTCCTGGAGGGGGAGACCTGGTGGCACTCAGAGGAAGGACAGCAGATTACCAAGAAGAGACTTGATACCCTATGAGCATATACAAGGGGAGGTATTCCCCCCAGGAACAGTCATAGGGGAGGGGAATAAGGTGAAAATGGGAGGGAGGGAAGAATTGGAGGGTACAAGGGATGGAATAACCATTGAGATGTAACAAGAATAAATTAATAAAAAAAAAAGAAAAGAAAAGGAAAAAAATAAACGAAAATAAAATGCTCTCTTAAATGATGCCATGATACACATAGGAGAAAGGGAGAGTTTGTATTACTTACTGTGTCTAATATTTTTACTTTAATAGTCATTTTTTTCTTCCTATGCTTCCTCAAAGAAAAAAACATTAAAGAAAAAAATTGAAAAATTTTTTTTACATTGGGCTGAGAAAATGCTAGGGTATCAGAGACAAAGTTAAATGAAAATATGAAAATTGGAAACAAACTTTAGAAGAGAAATTAGTAAGGCTTATAACAAGAATAATGTTTCTAAGATTAAAACAGAAGAAAAATTGTCAGAATATGTAACATCACTTTTTAAAAATTTTTTTATTAATTTATTCTCGTTACATCTCAATGGTTACATCACTTTTTAAGAAGATTATATCTGTGTAAAAAAACTAAAATGGTTTTCTCAGTCTTGAAAAGGGAGCTACCAGGAGATGAGGAAAATCCACAAGGTTATCATGCACATGATTGGCAACCTACACATGCGGAAGTTTTCACAAGGGTTAAAGAGGCAATAATGTCTTCTGGCTTACACTGCTCACCATACATCGAACAGATGCTTAATAACTGGGTCAAACAGAATCACATAATTCCAGAAGATTGTAGAGATTTGATGACAGCCATTTTAGAGTTAGTTCCATTCACAATGGCTGGCATTGTAGAAAGATGAGGCCTCACTTATGGAAGAAGGCAATAGGACTAGAGTTGTTAATATTCCCAAGGATCAGTTACTAGGTTAAGGCCAATATGCTGAATTAAGAGTACAGATTTTCCTTAATGATGCTGTCCTACAACAATGCTGAACAGTTGCCATGAATGCTTGGGACAAGTTTGAATAGCAGGGACTAACTGACTCATTTATCAAAATAAACCAAAGTTAGATGAAGAAATAGGGAATTCAGCCATGGGAGATGGCCACAAAGGTATCACAGAGAAGAGACATAGCATAAAAGATAGAAAATACAAGTATCTCTGGAAAATCTACTCAAAGGAAGCCAAATTCTTTTAGAGGGTTAAGAATAAAGTAATATCTCCTCAGTTCTTGTGCTGTGAAGCTTGTTTAGTAATATGAATCTCATTTATTTGTGTGATAGCCAGGTCAAGAGAAAAATTAAGAGAAACAAACACAGCTTTATCAATGTGCCCTCTGGGGCTCACCCACTAAGACACCTTTATAAAGCTTCTTTGGCATGAATATTTTCAGTCATTAAAGAGGTATCACAAAATCATGCACAGAATGGTCCCCACTGACATACTTAAGGATCCCAAAAAATAACAGAGAATGTGTTGAGAGTCAACTTAGTACAGGAATAATAGACAATATGTCAACCATGTATAAAAGGAGACCTTTTAACTGGAAAGCTCTTTTCAAAGCAATTATCACTGCCTACCTTCTGTACCTTTGGTTATAATATATGAGAGCCTGTTTATTGAGAATCATAAACAAAGTCAGGAACCCCCCCCAAACCCGTTATATATCAGGCAATGAAACAACCACACAGTGGCCCAATAGCTTGCCAGCCCTCACTGAGCAATAAATAGCCAAAGCAGACAAGTTGTTATAAAGACTTGAAATAAATTTGTTCATATTAGTACTCTCACAAGCTCCCTTCCAATGATCATTTTTCAACATTGTTGAACATCTACAATACGTTGCATTCAGGTAGATAGATATTGAAAATGCTTCTTCTACCTTGACTCTTTTATCAGTTAATAAAAATAAAAGTTTCAACTACTAAAAATAATTTTGCTATTGCTAATACTTCTCATGTTATTGATGATTTGATGAAATATGGCAACATATTGGAGCATAAGTATCAGATTCTGGCAATATCCATGCATCCTCCTATATGTTTCAAATGGGGATGGAAAAGGATAATTTCAAAAATAATATAAACTAAAACTTGCTATCATCCTCAGGATAGCAAACCTTCCTTTGAAATATTTGTAACACATGAAAACCATTTTGAGTGGTTCAATCAATTTCAAAACAGTAGTGGTAACAAAGACAATTCAGTTTATGAAACCCATGGCTAATGATCACATGATACAGTTGCATACTTTACCTGCTTAGAATTCCACCACTCTGGCCTTAGTGATATCTGAGAATGAACCCAGCTTGTTGCCAAAACAGCAGACTCCATACAGTGAAGACCCCATAGCATACCATGCAGCTCAAACATTAGTGCTAATACAATGAGTAGATGGTTGTGAGCCACCATGTGGTCACTTGGAATTGAATTCAGGTCATATAGATGAGAAACTAGTGTTATTAACCTCTTAGTCATTGCTCCAGCCCTCGTTTGTCTTTTTTTAAAGTAAAAGGTAATCATTCCACAGGCGGTATTCACTGGTAAGAACAGGTAAAGTATGGTGTACTTTAGGAGCCTTATGAGTCAGCATCACTTTTTGTCATTATAAAGTTAGGAGGCATTTGTGGGCTGTGGAAATCTAGCTTTTAGTGATCTGTGTACCTGTTAAATATGATTAAATCACATGAATACAGGTATAATGTGAAGAAGCTGTAATAAAAGAGGATAAGGAGAAACTAAACACTGTGTTGAAGAAGGAATGGATAAAGAAAATGAAAATTAATCAAAATACTGTTCACTGACCTTGAGATGAAGAAAATGCTGTCTTATGAGTGGAATGAAGAGTGTTTTTCTGACTGCCAGAGGCTGTGATGGTAAGAGGAGGTGACAATGGAAAAGCACTAGTCTCGATTTTCAGTACTATACTTTTGGGATCTACATTTCAAAATTGCTTAGTCAATATATATTTATTAAGTATTTGAACCTGAAAAATGACATGTATCATGTTAATTGTCTGGTTTTCTGTTTCTGTGCTGCATTCATGAATTAAACACAAGGAGAAAACTTATTGACATACAAAATTGGGTGTTTGCAAATTTGTGTCATTTAAAAAACTAAATTAAAACCTGCGTATACTATGAAAACAAATTGCCGATGTTTCCTGAATCAGCATCACTATATTCCCAGTTGTCCTTTAGGGAAGGTGACCCTATATGACTGAAATGACAGACACAGGGATACTCAGAAGGACTATTTCTAAGCATACATTCAGCCTAACGGTCTCTGGCCTCTCAGTCCCAGAGCAGCTTCCTGCTCCTCCAGGGTTTCTGACACACTCAGGATGTGGTTGCAACACTGTGTCTCGTACAGTAATAGACCGCAGAGTCCTCCGATGTCAGACTGTTGAGCTGCATGTAGGCTGTGTTGGAGGTTGTGTCTGCAGTCAGTGTAGCCTTGCCCTGGAACTTCTGATTGTACCTAGTACCACCATCTTCAGGATCAATCCTTCCAATCCACTCCAGCCCCTCTCCAGGCCTCTGCTTCACCCAGCTCATATAGTAGCTGGTGAAGGTGTAGCCAGAAGCCTTGCAGGACAACTTCACTGAGGCCCCAGGTCTCCCCACCACAGCTCCAGACTGCTGCAGCTGAACCTGGGAATGGACACCTGTGGAGGGAAAGGCAGATTGGATGTCATTGTCATTTGAGTGTATGGCCCCTCCTCAGGTCTGGAGCTTGGTATCCTCTTACCTGTAGCTGCTGCCACTAGGAAGAGAATGATCCAGCTCCACTCCATGGTGAGGTCCTGTGTACTCAGTTAATGTCTAGATGACAGTGATCATATGTTGTTGTGGGGTGTGCACATCCCTGTATTTACCAACACAGACTCACATGATTTGCATATTCATGAGCATGGGTTTCTTAGATAAGGACATCCTACAACTGAAGAGGAAGGAGGCAGAGGACACCTGGGTCAGACAGCAGGATGCTGAGATCAAAAACTGAATTCTGTCAGGGAATAACCTTCTCTGAGACCTGTGCAGATCTTGTGAATATGACGTTCAGTCCTAATATCTCAATTTAAAATTGAATCCCAATATGAGATATCTGTTATTCTTGGTGACAAAATTGATTGTTGGTGGTTGTAATGAGGATAATGTTATCTGGAAATTTCCTAAGTTATGAATTGATAATGTTTCATATACATAAAATTATAATTTTTTTTCTATCAGTTTACTTACTAAAATATTACACAAATGACAAAGAGTGAACTTGCTTCCAAAATATGTACAATGAAATGGTTACTTATACAGAACTATGCACAAGCATGAAAATGTAGAAACAAACTTCATATATGTGTCAACAAGTGTTTATGAAAAACATGGTATACTTACAACACAGCAGAAATTTTCATCTCTAAGGAATAAGGAACTCACCGCACTATTATGAAAATGGATGTAATTGGTGGGAATAACATTCAGGATGTAAAATGAGTAAATTATAAAAATAAAATAATAAAATAAAACAGAAAGAAAAGAAAAGGACAGGCCTACCAGGGTTATCAATACGGCATTAGAACTTACAAAATGACTAGTCACAAATCCTCATATCCGGCCAGACAGGGCAACCCAGTATGATAAAATGATCCTAAGCTCAGACAAGAGATTGTGAATTAGCCTCCGAGTCTCACAAATATATGAAAAAAAGCTACACAACATATATAGAGGACCTAGAAGAGAAACATAAAGAAAATTTTTGTGATTGTCACCTCAGTCTCTGTAAATCCCAAGAATTATTCTCATGAGGAAGAAGTGTTTTTTCAGATTATGACCCAAAGCTGTGTGCCTTGGAGCATAGACAGTTAAGTGATGTAGCTGAAAGGAACTAAGATCAATGAATTATGTGTTAATTTTGCTTTGAGTTCCTCAGAAAACAACAGCAAGAAAACTCTACCATACAGGACAGTCCTCTAAATGGTTCTTTTGAGTCAACAGGCCCTTGGATGGAGAAGGGAGTACATTTATGCCCTGTCTCTGCACCTGGTCTTCAGGGTCCTTCTTTTTTGTGAGGTGTGAGCACCACAAAGTTGGCAGCACTCTACTGCATCAGGGTTGACACAAATGGGATTTTTTCTGGTATCCTGTAGTCTACCTGTTGTATGGGGTTTTTTAGGTCTAAGACATGGACATTGGGTTTTCCATGATGTATTTATTTGTTATTTAGTCTTTTTCAAGGATGAATATGGTATTAGCTAAAGTGGATTTTCCTTTTCCAGGAATGCTATAGAAAATTGATGCAAACCTGCACAGATATAGATTGATTACATGCTTTAGCTGTCACCATTTTAGATATGGCCCAGACAGGTAAGATATCATGTTCACACAAAACCTACAAAATCAATGTTTAAAGCACATTCATTCACATATGAATAAACTGATTGTGTATAAAGTATTGACAAAAGCAGCAAGCTGCCTCCTCAATATCTAGATTTATGAAACAGATATGCTGATCCTAACTTCAATAATAGAAGCCTCTCTTACAAGAAACCCAGTGAATATGAAGATAAGCTTGCTCAGAACCAAGAAACAGAGTCTTCAGAAGTAGCAGTAGGATGAGAGAAAGGGCTCATGAAAGTAGGATGCTACCACACTCAGGATGAGAACATAAAAGAGGTAAAGAAGAATAGTGAAGCTCAGGTTTCATTAAACTTAGTGTTCACTCTCAGGTAGTCACTAAGGCTCCAAGGTAGAAAGTATTACTAGGTATTGGCTACTGTTACAAATAATGAAAATGGATGGAAGAGAAGATCAAGAGGTAGAAGAAAAAGAGACTTGCTCCTGAATCAAATGGAGTATGTTTTTAATCAACTCAGATTTCAAAAATAATCAAATATAAATTTGCTTCTGATAGTTTGCCTTTTACATCCAATAAAACAAAACGTAATATTAAAGTTTCAAAAATATGTTCTCTCTATTAAGAAGGAGATTCCTTTTTGAACATTTACCTATGCCTGCTAATCCACGGTCCACACATTTCCTTTACCTATGCATGATGATCCATTGGTCCATGCATCTTCCTTGCCTATGCATGTTGATCTATGGTCCGCATTTCACCTTTACCTATGTATGATCATCCATGATCCACATGCCTCCTTCACCACTTCATGCTGATCCATGGTCCATACTTCCCCTTTACTTCTGCATACTGATCCATGGTGCACATATCCTCTTTACCCATGCATACTGATCCATTGTCCATATGTCTCCTTCACTTATCCATGCTGTTCCATGGTTGACACCTCTCCTTTTCATATGCATGTTAAAGTATGGTGCACATGCCTTCAAACCTCTGGCTAACTTCCACCATTCCTATCACTCTATGATGGGAATTTTGCCAGGTTCCTGTGTCCTTATTAGGAAGCAAGGGACAACAGTGGGCCAACAGAGCTTTCTAATTCACAAAGCACATATAGATAGCCTTTCCTCTTAGTATGTGCAATCAAGATGGACATCAAGGCAGAAAAGAACAGATTAATTGGAAATAATAAGTTTAGTACTGTCAATTTTGCTCAAAAGGACAGCCATGTTTCATTAATGGTAGGGACATCGCTGTGGGACCTGTATGACCATTAGATGCCACTTTTCAAACTGCCCATAAATAGCACAGAGCTGTGACAACCATAGTAATATTTCCTAGAAGAACCTGACTAAAGAAGACATAAAAGGCAAAATGTTTATATGAATGAACTAGGAGTGCTGCTGACCTCCACACACAGTAGCACTGTGAATGCTTAGACTGGTCAATCAATAGGAGTGCTACTCTAATCAAGAATGACACCAAGGCTCTGCCTTGGATATGAGAAAATTGGAACTTGGCAACTCCATGAACTTCCACGTGTGATTTTAGTGATGAAGACCAAGTCATTTATAATCCCATAGCTGTCATTTTGAATTTTCTTCATGTTAGACTCTGCCTCATGTTGTTAGATAACAGCAGAAACATGTGAAATGTTTTGAGAATGTCAATTTCCCCAGGAACAAACATTTAGAGACATTTTCTGGGAAATTAAGATTAAAGCCAGCCTAGAGACCTGAAGAGAGTGCTCTTTTATGTGTTTATAATTCCAGGGTGACCTGTGCTCTGTGTGTGCTGTGCACCCCCTAGTGGTCCCGAGGGGACTCACAGTGATGTTTATGGGTTTACACTGTCAGTGTGTGTCTAGCACAGAAATAAGTGGTTGTGCCCTCAAACCTCACTTTTCTCATTTCAGGTGCAGAGTGTAGAGAATTTTGTTGGCATTGTCTTGGAGATGGTAAATCGATCCTTCAGGGGCATTGCACAGTTTCACAGTCATGACCTGATGCCCTGGAGAAGATATCGGCTAAGCAAAGGTTGAACTCCCTGGGAATCGTACAGCTCTTTAGGAGCCTGGGGTCAGATTTGCATTCTGTTTGTCAAAATCAAAAAACAGAAGTGAATGAGGGCTATAGAGTGAGAAAGTGAATTATGTAATATATAGTGGGTTCAGATGTGAGCACAATGCCTATGATCCTTAGAGAAGAGAAAATATTTGAGGCCTGGGATGGCTAACACTTCATATACACTGTACATTACTCCTCTTAATTACCCCCCCCAGATCCTAAACAGTGTCCATGGATCAAGTCCATTCTGGAAAAACTGCATTTCTATATATTAAGACAGTTTTCTGGCTTCATGTCAAAAACTGTCAACTTACATGTTCGCAATATTTTGGGATTTATCAGCTTTGCTAATTCGTACTTTTCTTTAGTTTCACTCTTTCTCCCAGAAACCACACATGGAATTTCTTCTTAATTAATTAATTAATTAATTCACTTTACAGCCTGACCACAACCCTCTCTCCCTTCAGTCTCACCTTCATCACATAAATAATGATTAGCATGGCTCAGCTCAAACACACACGTTCATCCAAAGAGCTTTCTGTTTTCTGTTAACAAATCCCTGTGCTGTGGTTCAGCTCTAGCACACACCTTGAATGCAAGAGCTTGATAATGTCAATTCTAGTTCAGGAAGTAGAACAAGAAACCAAGTGATAGGAATTAAATAGTAAGGAGGGATATTTAGAAGGCTATTTAAGATAGCATAGAGAAAAAGAAGAAGGAGGAGGAGGAAGAGGAGAAAGAAGAGATGGAGGAGGAGGATATTTTGGCTTTTAGCTTTTTCCTTCTAGGGTGTGAACTTAGTAAAAAGGCGTTATCCTGTTGGCACATTGGCTGAGTAAGGATATCAGCTGGGTGGTTTCTCTGCTTCTCTGAGCTAGTAGGTTTTCACACTATTTAAGTATCTTGCCTTTTGTCTTCATTATGTGTTCCTGTGCATTTCTTGGTGTGTGCACACTAGTGAAGATGAAGGTGAAGGTGAGAAGAGGTTGACAGGGCAACTGGAGCAGTTGCACAAATAGTTATGAGTTGACAATCTGGGGTGCTGGAATCAAATTCAAGTCCTCTTCAATAGCAGGAAGTGCTCTTCATAATTGAGCAATGTCTTCATTCTCAGAAACCTCTGAGACATACAGAATATTGTATTTCCAGATGCTTTTTTTATTATTTCAAAGGTACATTTACAATGAGGCAGATTAACTCTTGGCAACACACAGCCTACCTCACAGAAGATAATGAGCGTCAAAGGACTTCCTTATGGAGATGGCTTCAAATGTGACAAACAAACCACTGGTCAAAATGTCATTTCTATCACAGACAGAATTCTGCCTAAAAATGGGCAAGCTTGGATGCAGGCAGAATCAAAGGCCAAACTATGCCAAGACACGGTAAGCAAGTCCTTAATACTTCTTGCCTCACAAATATGTTTCTCAGATATATTGGGCAAGAAGGATAAATAAGATGATCCATCATTACACAGAATTTAGGGTGGCTGCTCAGAGAGCAAACTATCTCTGTCATCTTATTTGAGATGCTTCTAACTTGCACTTGCCTTATACTCAGGTAATTAATTATATTATTTCTCAACTCTCTTATGGTGCTGTAGACAAGATAGTTTTGTTTTACATTCAAACTTAGTTGTTTAGGGGTTAAGATGTTTTTAGGTCTGGATAGATGTTTTATAGTTGATATAGAGATATAATAGTTATTTATTTACATTCAGAATTTTAGACTCCCCAAGATAGGAAAGATTTTTTCTTCGTGGCTGCAACCAGAAATAGCCAAAACACCATGAATTCATCACAGACAGACACACACACACACACACACACAAACACACACACACACACACACCTCTTTATTGTTTCATGGTGCTTCTTTCTCTAGGTATTTTATTTTACATGTGTGTAGTATTATGAATGTGTATATGTAATATTTAATAAGAATTTAAAAATATACAAATACACCAGGACTTTTTTAAAATTCCACATAAAAATTAATGCTTTCCTAATATAATTTGGTAATGTAAATAAAATGATATTCTCCAAATTGTCAATGTGTTAATTCTATGTTTCAAAATTTAAAAGCTAAGATTAATCATGGAATTAAAGTGCCTTTTTAACAATGTGTACTTTCCCAGATATCTTATTACAGAGTAAACATTCCATTCCACTATAGTCCAAAGGGATGCAAAGCAAGGAGCCCTTGGTCTATAGCTACAGAAGTTTGTCCTAGGTAGTTATAATGTTGGAATGAATCTCTAGTAGAATATCTTTTCATCATTTTCTCTCATCTGCATAGATGCAAGAGTAAATAAACAATTATTAACTGGGTATTTGATTCATTATCATTTTTATTATTCTAATCAGTGCCGAGATGCCAATCATGGGAGGGCCACATCGATGTTAAGTGTGAATCTTCTTTCTTCATTTGCACATTCAGGAAGCACACTCACATCCTCTAAGTATGTCCATTATGTGGTTTCAAATTAAGTGAAGATAAAAAGGAATAATAAACATAACAGGTTCACACCTGTGATAGTAACATCTAACATGTTCAATTTTGAAAAAAGCACAGCACAAACTTCTCTTGAAAAGTGAAGAAAACACCCAGCCTTAAAAATGTTTTAATTAATATTTTCATTAAAATATATTTACATCATTTTTTGTCCAACATACCACATGCCTTTATCACCAATTGCTTCAAAACTATTTTGCTTCTCCAAGTCAATGGTGGCTATTGTAATATATATATATATATATATGCAAACAAACAACTTATTGAGTCAAGTCTTATATGTATAAAACACATTCAGGTGTTGTATTTAAGTGATTTCAAACTGACCACTTGGTATTGGTATTTGAAAGTGTTTATAGTGTATAGTTCATATAGTTATTAGTCTAATATATTGGTAACACAATTCAGTCAGAAAATTCAAATAAATAGTTAAGCATATTAGATAGACATTTAAAAATCAATATTTGCATATGTTCAGGGATGGAAGGATGGTTCACTGGTTAACAGCACGGCCTGCTCTTCTGGATGTCCTGAGTTCAGTTCCCAGCAACTACATGGTATCTCATATCCATATATAATGAGATCTTGTGCTCTCTTCTTGTTTTAATAAATAAATATAGTCTTTTTTAAAGCTGGATGGGGTGGTTCGTGCCTTTAATTTCAGCACTCCTGAGGCAGAAACAGGCAGATATCTGTGAGTTTGAGGCCAGCCTGCTCTACAAAAAAACTTCTAGGATAGCCAGGGATATTACATACAGAAACCTTATCTCAAGAAAGAACAATAAAAATATTTTCATACATTAAAAAACACAAAGAAAAATATAACTTTCAATCATCACTGAAATACAAACTAAATACTGAAGGAAATGCCCATCACACATTTTAGGATAATGTCTTAGAAATGGGAGATGGAAAGTGCTCATGGTAATGTACAGATTAGGAGTGTTTGCTGGTTTGAGTGTAGATAAGAATGATTATACTGGTGTATTCCCTTCAACAAACAAAATACAGCATCTCCATAACTTTCCTAGCCTTCAGCATCTGAGATGTCAATATCATCAAGTGCAACAATTACAGGATTATTCACAGAAATCAAGATGAAATATTCCCCAGTTTATGAAAGAAGGAGAGGTTTGTGGAGTGTGATACTCTAAAAGTTGCCCTGAGAAGTGGGTTATGTTTATGATTAAACATATGATATGCATTTATGAAATTATCAAAATTCAATCAAATTAAAAAGGAACATTAATCATGATATTTATGGCAGAATTAATGGACTAAAATGAGATTTTATCTAAATACTATTATGTGGCCTTGAAGAAAACGCTGTCCTATGAGTAGAATTGGATAAGCTTGAGTGAGTTACATGAATTGAGACAATCCAGGTCCATAAAGACAAATGGTGCCTGACTAGGGTTACAAGGAGCATAAAAAGCAGAAAATCCTAAATATGAGAAGTATTCTTCTGATTTCCAGAGACTGGGGTGGGAAACGAGGTGATAGTGTAAAAGCAAAATGTGCCAATTTTACACTACAGATCATAGAGGTGCTATTTACATTTCAATTTTGTTGAATTAGTATACATTAAATATTTGAATCAGAAAATGACACAGTATAGAACATTAATTTCCTTTTCTTCTGTTTCCATCGTTTATGCATATATAAAAATTTATTTATATAAGTGTATATATATATATATATATATATATATATATATATATATATATATATATATATGTTATAATGACTTTAGTAACCAAATGTCTAACACTGATGATAGTGTGGAAATGTATTGTTGATGTCTACTTCATCTTTTCATGATTTACTTGAATAGGATACATGAATATAATTATTGAATTGATCATGTTGATGTCTTGAGCACATGATTTTGTAGTTTGAATAGTAATGACCCCCATAGACTCATATATTTGAATGCCCAGCCATAGAGAATGGTAGCGTTAGGAGACTGCACTTTGTTGGAGGAAATGTGTCACTATGTAGGCCAGCTCTGAGGTCATATGTGCTCAAGATAAATTCTATGTGGCACACAGTCTCCTTCTGCTGCCCATGGATTAAGATGTAGACCTCTCAGTGACTTCTCCAGCACCATGTCTGTCTGCATGCTGCCATGTTTCCAGATATGATGATAATGAATAAAAACTCTGGCATTGTAGACCAGCCCCTGTTAAATGTTTTATCCAGGCCAGTTTGAGAGGAATAACTGATGGCTTAGAACTCATGGAATTTGACATACTGGTTACTTCAACCAGGATGTCTGGGTCTCAGACAATCAGATACCTGAAGACTACATTTCTAGAGGCTTTTATTCTGCTATCAAGAATCACTCTGCATGTTGTTATTACAGCCTGCATATTCTTCATAATTTATTAATTGTATTAAAACTCTAAGGGGGCTTATTGCCCCTCAATGTTCAGTATCACTGGCACTTATAATAATAGTGCTTTACCTTTTTCAAGCATGCTGCTGTGGCGGATTAGTGATTGAACCACCACCAATGGAAACAATTTACAGATGTAGACTGCTAGCAATGACTACCAACCTTGGAAAGAATTTGGAGAAGTAGGTTTTTAGTAAGGTTAGGTTAGGATGCTTTTGTTTGTGGCTATGATATAGGGAACATTGGGGCTAAGAAAAGCACACACAATAGGTGAGCTAAAGCTTTTTTTTTCTAAGTCAAGAATTAGGAACAATATCAGCTTAACTGGCTGTGTCTGACATAAATCTCATGATATGATTTAATAAAAAAGTGCTAATTAGGGGGTGGGCTCATTGAGAAATTTTATAATATTGACCTTTAAGATAATGGATTATTCATTTGTAACTCAAATTGCAGCCTGCCATGTTTCCAGATATGATGATAATGAATGAAAACTCTGGCATTGTAGACCAGCCCCTGTTAAATGTTTTATCCAGGCCAGTTTGAGAGGAATAACTGATGGCCCATCAGAACTACACCTGACTTTTCAACAGAGACTATGAAAGCCAGAAGAGCCTGGACTGTGATTATGCAGACTCTAAGAGACCACAGATGCAAACCTAGGCTACTATATCCAGCAAAACTTTCAATCAACATAGATGATTGAAATCAAGATATTCCATGACAAAACCAAATTTAAACACTATCTAAACACTAACCCTGCTCCACATAAAATAGTATAAGGAAAACATCGTCACAACGAGAGCAGCCACACCCAAAAAAATTCAGAATACTGACAAGCACACACCAGCAAAACCAAAACAGACATGCTACACATAATTACCACTAACTCCACAATAAAGGAATCCAATAACCATTGGTCAATAATATCTGTTAACATTAATGGTCTCAAGTCCCCAGTAAAAAGGCACAGGCTAACAAAATGGATGCAAAAACAAGATCCTTCAATATGTTGCATTCAAGAAACACATCTCATCAGCAAAAATAGACATTAACTGAGAATAAAGGGCTGGAAAAAATTTTTCAAGCAAATGGTCTCAGGAAGCAAGCAGGAGTAGCCATTTTAATATCTGACAAAATAGATTTTCAATTAAAATCGATCAAGAAAGATCTAGACGGACACTTTGTCCCAATAAAAGGAAAAATCCACCAAGAGGACATCACCATCCTAAATATCTTTGCCCAAAATATTAGGGCACCTGCATTTGTAAAAAAAATACTTTTAAAGTTTAAATCACTCATTGATCCCAACACAATAATAGTGGGAGACCTCAACATGCCACTATCACCAATTGACAGATCCTCAAGGAAGAAATTAAACAGAGAAATAATCACACTAACAGAGGTCATGAATCTAATAGATCTAAATGACATTCACAGAGATTTCTACCCAAATGAAAAAGAATATGCTTTCTTCTCTGCACCACATGGGACCTTTTCCAAAATAGACCATATAATTGGTCACAAAACAAACCTCAAAAGATACAAAAAATTCAAATAATCCCTTTCATTCTATCAGACCACCATGCCCCAAAGCTGAGCACCAACAACATTAGAAATAACAAAAAGCCTACAAACACATGGAAACTGAACAATCTTCTACTCAATGACAACTGGGTTATGGATGAAATAAAGAAAGAAATCAAAGACTTCCTAGAATTTAATGGAAATGAAAGCACAACATATCAAAACCTTTGTGGCACAATGAAAGCAGTGCTAAGAGGAAAATTCATAGCACTAGGTGCCTTCACAAAGAAACTGGAAACATCGCATATAAGCAACTTAATGGAAAACCTGAAAACTCTAGAGAAGAAAGAAGCATACACACCCAAGAGGAGTAGATGGCTGGAAATAATCAAAGTCAGGGCTGAAACCAATAAGTTATCAATGAAGAAAACAATTCAAAGAATCAATGAAACCAAGAGCTGGTTCTTTGAGAAAATCAACAAAATAGACAAACCCTTAGCCAAACTCACTAAAAGGCAAAGGGGGAGTATGCAAACTAACAAAATTAGAAATGAGAAGGGAGAAATAACAACAAATACCGAGGAAATCCAAAGAATCATT
Organism: Acomys russatus; assembly: GCF_903995435.1. NCBI lineage: Eukaryota > Metazoa > Chordata > Mammalia > Rodentia > Muridae > Acomys > Acomys russatus. Next base: position 193,049 of record NW_026131852.1, on the reverse strand, counting down.
AGGTTCTACTTTAAAAGCCTATATACCACAAAATATGAAAATATAAAACATATGGACAATTTCCTTGATAAATTCCCCTTTCCAAAGTTGAATCAAGATCAGGCAAACAAACTAAATAGTCCTATATCCCCTAAGAAAATAGAAGCAGTCTTTAAAATTTCCCAACCAGAAAGAGCCCTTGGTCAGATGGATTCAGCGCAGAATTCTACCAAACCTTCAAAGAAGAACTAATTCCAATATTCCTCACACTATTCCACAAAATAGAAACAGAATGAACTCTTGCAAACTCATTCTACAAAGCCACAATCACCTTAATAACTAAACTACAGAAAGCCCAACAAAGAAAGTGAATTGTAGACCAATCTCCCTTATGAACATAGATGCAAAAATACACAATGACTATGTAGTCTGTGTTAAGTGCTGGTTATTGACTGGCAACATCTGAAAGTCCAAGGGTTGGCTTCTTTGCTAGAGCTGCAGGATTAAGGGTGTGTTTTATCTCACGAGGTGCCAAAACTGTATTTCCCTGTCATGCTTTATGTGAAAACATTAAGGAAAGCATTTACAGGTAAAGGTGGAGATATGAAATTAGGGAGTTTGTGGCAATGACAGTATGAATATCTTTGTAAGAAAATATAAAAATTGTTACTTCTTTCTTTCTTTCCTTTTTTCTTTGTTTGTTTCTTTCTTTCGTTGGTCCATAGTATAGTCTACCTACCTTACCATCTTTTTTAAAAAGAATAAAATGTTTATAGTTTTTGAAGATTTAACATAAAGGAAATTAAGCTAAATGCACATATGTATCAGTTTGTTTGAAGTAATAGCCCAGTATTGAAGCATAGTAAACCCTTAGAGTTAATTAAAAATAATTTTATAAATATATTTTATTAATGATAAAATCACTTAGAATGTCAATGAATATACACATATGTATACACACCTATATATTACACATACATATACATACGTATGTATTATACATATACATATATGTTATCTATGTTAAAATGCCTTTGGGGGGCATATTCGTGTCAACAACCTGAGAAATCAAGTCACTATTTAATGTTCTCAAAGTAAGCAAACACACACCATAAAAAGACTGTCAAAACATCCTTAAGAGAAAGATTGTTGCTTCATAATTTTTCAACTGAGGAATTGATTCCACTAGGAGAGCAACTGTGTTTGGGATGACAAAATGATCCTGTGAATTGTGGCATTTCTATTTCTGTGACATTCCCAGAAGAGTGATTTAGGTTTAAAATATATTGTTGGAGATTTATAGTTACATCTGCTTTGGGTCTCTCAGGGAAAACATTACAACTCATTAGGGAATGGTCTCTTGAGGGTTCATTTGCTTAACTGGGCTATATCAAGTTCTGTGAAAGAAGGAAATCCTGATGGAGTCTGTAAACTCCCTTGGTGCATCTGTGTGCACCTGTTCTTCAAGTCTCTGCTGTGTGTACTATGAGCACCACCTGGTGCCCTACATTCCTCTTGCAGCAGGGCTACTCCTGTCTGGGTGTCTGCTTCTCATATGTAACTGTAGAGACTCGTTTCTGAATAGTGCTCAGCCATGTCAAGGACACAGACTTTAAGTTTGCACTATGAGGCCTCTCATGAATTCTAGCAGAGTGGCCTTCACTTCATAGATATTGATGGAGGCAATTTATACGAGATTGCATATATTCTGACCTTTTCTTCCAGTAATAGGACCTTAGATATGTATTCTACTTGGATGAAAATATGTTTACTGAAAACTGTACATGGACTGTATAGTTCTTTCAATCTCGTGTCTTAGGAATGAGATGCACTGATAATATTGTATCAATTTAGTAATCACTGGGAGAAAGCAATTTGAGGGGAAACCAGCTTATCACACTTTTTTGTAACTGAACAACATAAATAAGATCAAGCAATCAAAAATTACAGAACACGTACTCTCAAATCAGTTCAAGATCATCGAGAAAATGGGAACATTAAACACCATGTTTCTGCAACACTCATCACTCTTTTCCATTAGAAAAGACTTAGTGTAAAACAAACAATGAAATCAAGGCAAAGGAAACATTCAGATTAAGTTACAAGGATACTGATAATTAGGTGAACTAATATTATATAGAAGACTACCTGGCTCTTGAACACACACTGCTATCTCTTCCTGAACATTCCTGTCATGAAAGGCCATAGGTGACCATCTGCTCTGTACTTTTGGTAAGTCTATGCAAGTCACTGCTTAAATATTTCTATCAGAAGCTTATGGTTTCTCTGAGCCTGTACTCCAAGTCTAAGGTAAACCATTTCCTACTTGGTTGAACAATTGTGATCAAATACAAGAGCCCAGACAAGAAATTCTTTGATTAATAGAATGCAATACAGAGACATCAGGCCTTACTCTGCACAACTGAAGCCTATTTACAAGGTAAAGATGTCAAAAGGGTGGCAGGGACACACTTATATTTTAACTCCTATAAAAGAATAGCATAACTAAAATCAATTGAGGAAGATTTACTTTAACTTATTACTTTCAGGTCGTACTTCATCAATGATGAAAGCAGGGCAGAAACATGAGGGAAGAAATTAAGCAGAAGCCATGCAGGAGTGCTGCCTATTGGTTTGTTCCCCACGGCTTGTTCACTGTGTTTTCTTTGAGTCTCTAAAACAATCTATGGTAGGTAGATCTATTCACAATGGAATATGCTGCCCTATATCAATAATTAATCAATAAAGTTCATCCAGATCTTTCCTTTAGGCAGATCCTATGAACATATTTTCTCAATTGAGATTCATTCCCCTCAGATTACTCTGGATTGTGTCAATTTCACAAAAGACAAGCTAGCACAGGGAACAACTTCTCAGTGTCTGAATTGCTCTCCTTTATTCTTACCATCTACACAGGAAGCATGCAAAGCCCCTACTACTTCTGGTTATTGCTTAAACATTGTTCAATTATTGTAATAACCATCATGACCAAAGAAAACTCGGTTAAAAGAATATTTGTTTCATTTTATATTCTTTCTAGAGAAACCGAAGTGGAAACACCAGACAGGAATGTGAAGGCAAGGACTGAAGCAGAGGCAATAAATGAACACTGATTTCTGGCTTTCTTATATGGTTTTCTTATATAGGACAGAACTACTTGCCTAGTGATTGGACCTTTCACAATGAGCTGGATCTGCTTATTTTAGTGACTACCTAAGAAAACGCCTCACGGAGGGGATATAGTCCAGTGGAACTGAAACATTTCTTCAGTTCATGCTCCCTTTATCAAGATATTTTGAACTGATGGATAATAAAATCCTTCATCATTATAAATATTTATCTAACAAGATAGTCAATAGAGACCCAGGTAATAAAATATCCAGAGTACCTGGGTATCTTATACTTAAGAGGTGAGAGGACAAAAATCCATTCATCACTCACATGGGAGTAGAGAACATGTTGGTATAAACTATGCTCCTGTCATTGAGACAGTCATCCATGTTCTTGATAGAACAGACTATCATGAGAGTGAAGCAGGGTGATGGTGGCTCAGGATTTTGAGGTGTGTAGATAAATGGATCATTTCCATAGCTAATGATGAGGAATTGTGGACAATAAGTATAGGTCTAATTCACTTGTTTAAGAAAAGAAAATGTCCAGGAAACAAATTTCTCGCCAACTCATTGGAAAACAGTTTACCAAGAGCACTTTTTTGCTCTTTCTATCTCTGCGTAAGAAATATAAACATAGGTTACTTTGCAGGTATGTAGGCTAATAGCTCATTAGGCTAAAATGTATAATCTTTAGACTCATACTCGAAAAATGTCTCAGGAGTGCCTAGCTAATATGAGATATGTCCTGCTGGTCACTGATAATGGCTTTAACAACAATCTCCAACATCATCCTAAATGTAGAGAAAATTTAAAGAATTTTTACTAAAATCAGGAAAAAGGCAACCTTGTTCACTCTCTGTATACCTAGTTAATTATGTACTCGAAATCTTACATAGAACATTAAAACAATGAAGAAGGTCAAGTGAAAAGAAATAGGCAAAGGAGAAGTCAAAGTATCTTGATTTACAGGTGTATATATTAGTGATTCTAAAAATGTCACCAGAAAACTCTACAGCTGACGAGCCATGTAACATTATTTATTTTGTGTGGCTTGCCATTTGAAGATCCCCAAAGGCTCGTTAATTGACTCTTTGGGAATGCTTAGCCATTAGAACATCTTGATCCTAATACTTTTAGTGTTGGTTGCCCCTTGGACTTCTGGGAATAGGAGAAGATATAAGTAGCCAGCAGAGCCTGAGATAGATTGAGTAGGATTGGAGAGAAGATTGGAGTAGGATGTATTGCCCTTCCTGCACAGATAGAAGGGTACTTGGGACTCAGAAGGCCAAGAATCACATAGCTCTGAGAGAGAGGCATCCCAATAGAAGGGCATCCTGTGACATGGGATCTCAGGAACCACTCATATCTAAGAGAAAGCCTCCTCAGCAGAGGCACTGTATCTTCCAAGACATAGCATTCCCAGCTTGGCTGAGGATAGTAGTAGCCACAGCCCCACATCTTTTTCAAAGTTTCATCTCCTAGGGAGGGTAATTTTAGGTGAGCTGAGGAGCCCAAGAGCCTAAGCTCCCCTCCCCTTCCTTTCTTCTTCGCTTCTCTTCATTGTTTCTTGGCTCCTTTTGATGAGAGAATGACACCAGTCAGCAAATCTTATAAAAGAGGTTTATTGGACTCTATGGACATGAGGGATAAATCCATGAATGACTACCTATGATCCTTGAAAAAGACAGCAGGAAATTGAACAAAGTACATAGCTTATGTATAATTTCTAAGTGGGGAGTGTGTGTGTGTGTGTGCATGTGTGTGTGTGTGTGTGTGTGTGTGTGTGCATGTGTGTGTGAAGGTAAAAGTATGGATGTATCTAAGAAAAGAATCATCCTAAGTGAGGTCACTCACAATCCAGAAGATAAATGTATCAAAAATTTGCTCATGAGGTGCCCATCGTCTGTATCTGTGTATAGGGTCTAGGTTCATTCCATGTATGGTGCTTCATTGGTGGTTCAGATTTTACAAGCCCCTCTAAGACCTGGTGAGTTGGCCATGTTGGTCTTCTTGTGGATCTCCTGTTACTTCTAGGTTCTTATATCATTCCCCCACTTTTCCATAAGACTTTCTAATTTCCCAGCGTTTATTTTTGAGTTTAAGCATCTGATTGGAACAGCTGCTTGGTGGAGCCTCTGAGAGGATAGCTATGCTAGGCTTCTGTGTGCAAGCCTAGCATCATTATTAGTGCCAGGGTTTGACTGTCTTCCGTGGGGTGGGTCTCAGGTTAGGCCAGGTATTGGTGGGGTATTCTTTCAATCTTTTTTCTGTCTTTGTTCCTACATGGCTTGTAGGCAGAGTAATGATTTGGTTGAAGATTTTGTGGGTAGGTAGGTGTTCCCTTTACTCCACTATGCCTTGTGTCTTGTAAGAGTGTGTACTTTTCAGTCTCCATGACCCTTGCTACTAGGAGCTTCGTCTAGGGTCTCTCCAATATTCTACATTTGCTCAGATCTCCAGCTTGTCACAGAGATGCCCTGCCAATATTCTCTTCTCTATGAAGGCCCTCTGTTGTTCTGCCCCTGTAGTTTTGTGTAGAGTAACCCAGGCTTTGAAAGACATATTTTACATCTTCTCACTTGTATCATGACCTTGGTTTCAAATGTTTTTAATTTATTGGATTTAAATTAGTGTGATCATATATACTTGTGCATTTAAAAATAACTCAAAACAGGTATGTTGATCATAGATTTGAAATAGTTTTGTTAAATAATATTTTGGAAAATTCCATAATATATATTATATATAAAACACACATACAACACACACATATATATTTATATGTATATAAATAATACACACTTCTTATACCTTTTCAGCCACTTGTGAGAATGATCCCTATTCATCTCACACAAGTTCTTGTTTGTTTTTTCAATTAAATAATAACCTAATATGAATTATGTGCAGATCCATCCTCTGGGGGAATAGACATCCTATGAGAATCCATATCCACAAAAATAGTTCTCTCTCTCTCTCTCTCTCTCTCTCTCTCTCTCTCTCTCTCTCTCTCTCTCTGTCTCTCCTAGCGGCTGTTATCTATCAATAGATCAACAGCCAGCCATAGGGCTCCAGGAACCTTTCTCCTATCCGAACTGCAATTTTGCATAGCCTGATTTTGTGTAGCTTCAGTCCAAGAAATCACAATTCCTATTAAATCAAGTGTCCATTGTTTATATGGGAAAAGTCAAGCTTTCACAACACTCCTTTCTATCCTGTGGCTTTCTTTCCTTTCTCTCTTCCATATTTCCTATGCCTTTGGATGGAATGTTAATATGGATGAAGTATGTACAACCAATATAGAATTAACATGCCTTCCTAGTGAAAAATTAGTCCTTCACAATTAGAGAATGATGAAGGAAATATATTTAACAACAGAACACCACTAATTCTGACTAATGCACAAAAGAGTACCAGCCTTTTAAACAGGGACATTAACCAGCTTAAATAGATCTTAGGTTTCGACATCACACACATTCTGTCATTCTTGACTCTCTCTCTCTCTCTCTCTCTCTCTCTCTCTCTCTCTCTCTCTCTCTCTCTCTCTCTCTCTCTCGCTCCTCTCTCTCTCAGGTGCCAGGATACACTCTGATAATTTAAACAGACACCCTATTAATTCTGTCATTCCAATATGTAAACTGCAAAAAAAATCTAACTCCACCATTTTGGGCCAAATTTACAGCAAGCATATATTAAACATTAAATACTAAACAAGAGATGGGAGAGAATTTGAGATTAAAGAATATTATTTTCTAAGTTAAAAAAGATGAAAGACACAATAGCACAGAATTTTTGGAGTTTGTCAAATGCTCTTTTAAATGATGCTACAATAAAAATAGGAGGGAGAGAGTTCATGTTACTGATTGTGCCTACTTTTTAAAAACTTTTTATATTTCTTCAAAGTAAAGGAAATCAGAGAAAAATCACACAAATTTATGGACTGAGCACAGAAAAATTCTAGGGTATCAGAGACAAAGTAAAATGGCTTCATTGCTGGTAGGAATTCAAACTTGTACCACCACTTTGAAAATCTGTCTGGTACTACCTCAGAAAACTGGGAATAGGGCTTCCTCAAGACCCAGATATTCCACTCCTTGGAATATACTCAGAAAATGTTCCACCACACAACAATGACATATGCTCAACCATGTTCATAGCAGCCTTATTCATAACAGCCAGTACCTGGAAATAGCTTAAATATCCCTCAGTTGAAGAATGGATAAAGAAACTGTGGTACATTTACACTATGGAATACTACTCAGCTATAAAAAGCAAGGAAATCCTGAAATTTATAGACAAATGGATTGAACTAGAAATGATCATACTGAGTGAGTTAACCCAGAAGCAGAAAAACTAACATGATATATACTCACTTATAATTGGGCACTAGCCCAAAAGACATGTCCCATGAACACCTCTACTTACTAGGAGTTGGGATAGATGTGAGGATATAATATTGGGACTCTAGATAAGAGAATTTTAGAGGTGAGGAAATACAAAGATCCACAGGGTCTTAGAAAACTACAAGAAGAATATAATGAATGGATCAGGGCACAGGGGCGTATGTTCAAACTTTTACACTAACTAAGGACAATGCAAGTAGTAAACATTGAACTCCTACCCTGATCTACCTGATACAGGACATTCACCGCAGTTATGTGGCTAGCAGGGAATAACTCTGACATGAACTCGGGTGCCTCATATTTGATGATCTCCCCTTGGTGGGAAAGCCTGGTGGCACTCAAAGAAAGAATGAGCAAGCTAACCAGATGAGAAGTGATAGCCTATGACCATAAAGAGTAAGAGGAGGACCCCCTTGGTAACAGATCTAGGGAAGGGGAATGGTGTGAAAACGGGAGGTAAGGATGAGTGGGAAGATACAAGTGATAGGATAACAATTGGTTCGTAATCGGACTAAACTAATTAAATATAAAAATATGAAATTAGAAAACAAACTTTAGAAGAGAAATTAGTAAGACTTATAACTAAGAATAATGATACTAAGATTTAAAGAAAAGATAAGTGTCCCCTGGAGGGGGAGACCTGGTGGCACTCAGAGGAAGGACAGCAGGTTGTCAAGAAGAGACTTGATACCCTATGAGCATATACAGGGGGAGGTAATCCTCCTCAGGAACAGTCATAGGGGGGGAGAATAATGGGAAAATGGGGGGGGAGGGAGGAATGGGAGGATACAAGGGATAGGATAAACATTGAGATGTAACAAGAATAAATTAATTAAAAAAGGAAAAAAAAAAAAAGAAAAGATAAGTGGCCAGAACATGTAACATCACTTTGTAAGAAGACTATATCTGTTAATAAAAAAAACTAATGTTTTTCTCTGAGTCTTGATAAGTGAAGTATCAGGAGATGAGGAAAAATCCAAAAGGTTATCAGGTATATGATTGGCAATCTATACATGCACAAAATTTGAAAAGGTTTAAGCAGGCAATAACTTCTTATGGATTACAATCACTATATCTTAAATAGATGCTTAATAACTGGGCAGACAGAATCACATAAATCCAAAATATTGGAGAGATTTGATGAACATAATTCCCCTCATATAAAGAAGCTAGCATGTATGTGTGTGTGTGTGTGTGTGTGTGTGTGTGTGTGTAAATACATGTACATGTGGTTACAGAATATCTTATAGAAAAAAGATCAAGAAAGACTAAATATTCGTGTGTATGTGTGTGTGTGAGTGTGTATATGTGTGTGTAAAATAAATGTACATGTGGTTACAGAATATTTCATAGAAAAAGAAAATAGGAAAGTCTTAATACATAGGAGTGAGGAAGGTGTGAATAGAGGCAATGAACATGAGTTATGAAAAAAAGATATAGATAAAAATTGATTTAGTTCTAACTTTGTCATGGATTTTTAATTTTTGGTTTTGGAACAGTGCAAAAATCATATTTAATAAAAAAGAATATTATCCAATTTTAAGCTCCACAGATTGCATTCCTATTGGCCACTCTAAAACAGAATCAAGAAGACAGTGCTCATAAAGAAGGTCATAATACAAATCATTTAATAATCTTCTGTAATCATCATAGCTTCAGTTTGAGCAAATTTGTCGTTTAAATACAAATTACAGAAAATGACATTTGATTTTCCTTATTCCATATATTAACTTATAGATCATAAGCTTTTACTTATTTTCAATTCAATGACTATGTATAAAATATAGCCTTACATTGGTTTATTAAAATCTATTCAGAGCCATTCTGTACAGTGTTAAAAAAACTAATCAATACTTTAAGCACAAATACATTTGCCTTTAACCTTTTGATAGTACTATCGTTAGTGTTTAGTGTCTGGTTCAATAAAAATACCCCACTAATCATTAAATTTTATTCTCCTTTAAAATGAACAAATTAGGAAAGAAATTAGAAAAGAAGCATTAATTGAACTAAATTATTAAATAGGGAAATTCAGCTGATGACATGATTTAATATTAATAAGGAACAGAGAACTATTTTTAAAGACCATTAAGTTATTTAATTATGTAAAGTTGTGGCAGTGTTTTATATTTTCTCAATGTTTCTGTAAACAATTCCTTCATAAAAATAAAATATAAAAGTATTTTAATGTAATTTGTATAATAGAAAATGTTTTCTTATCAAATGTTAGGAAATTCTTTTTCCTAAATGATTCATACTTTATAAATCATTCTCCATGTTCCATTATATTTAAATTAATAGCTTTATATCACACAAATCAATTTCCAGTGTTGGAAGTGCTTTACTGCAGTAATCTCTTTGCTAACCCTGAATTCTTAGTTTAGAATAAGACTGTAATGTGTTTTCAAAGGAAATCTGGAAGCGCCATCTATGGTAGAAGTTCATCTATGGTAGAAGTAAACACATTAAAACATTGTTCAACAAGCTGCAGAGAAATATGTTTAAAGGCAACTCATAATATTTGGTTTTAGTAGTTTAGATTCATGTCTTGTCATGTAGAAATTTGCATTCACATTACAGTTTCTTATAGTTCAGACATTCAGTTCAGTTGCCCCTTTCCAGTGCAGAGCCTTCTGCATTGACACAGCATTATAATAGCTCCAGCATTATAAGTTCCCTAGAAATTTCCTGATAAAAATCAGTACATGGAGAAGGACTGCATCCCCGTTTTGGTGCTGAGTACCCCTGCAAGGAGGTTTGTGTCTGGGCTCAAACTGCAGTCCCCTCATTGTGTGTCCATCTCTTGCACAGTAGTAAGTGGCAGTGTCCTCAGCTCTCAGATTGTTCATTTGAAGGTAGGACATGCTTTGGGAATTGTCTCTGGAGATGCTGAACTGACCCTTCACAGATGCACTGTACTCTGTGGTGTAACTGTTAGCTTTGTTTCTACTCAGAGAAACCCACTCCAGTCCCTTCCCTGGAGCCTGGCACAACCAGTTCATGTGGAAATCAGTGAAGGTGAATCTAGAACTGCACAAGAGAGTCTCAGAGAATTCCCAGGCTGTACCAAGCCTCCTCCAGACTCCACCAGCTTCACCTCACATTGAATGCCTGCATTCATAAAGAATCCTGGTTAGAAAAGTGTCACACAAACCCACTGTCCCTCTACTTTTATACACTCACACACTCAGCATCTGTTGTTCAAAATACATTACCATGTAAAAGAGTTACAAAGAAAACCCAGTTCAGACACAACTTCATGGTGAAAGTCCTATGTGCAGTGCTGATCACTGATTGGGAAGACCTGGGAACTCAGGACCTAACCTCTCTACTAGAGCTACAGATCATTTTGGACTGATTTATATGAGGAGAGGGGGCCCGATTTGCATGTCTTCCTGCTATATCATCAGCTCACAGGTGGAAGCAATAGAGGCTGCAGTTATCATTACAGAATGCAGGGATGAAGTGCATGGGTCAGGTAGCAGTAACAAAGTTATGGAATTGTTTATTATATTTATGTAATAATCTTTCAATGCTTTATTTTGAATTAGTCAGTTCACCTCCCTATCAGCAGTATATAAGAATTTCTTTTTCCTTTTATCTTCACCAGATATGACATTTAATTTTGTGAAGAATACCATTCTTCCTGAAGTGAGATGGAGTAATGACACACTTCATATTCTTTCCTCTGATGTCTATGAAGATTGCACTTTGGTTCACACATGGCTTGTCCATTTATGTTTCCTCTTTGGGGGAACCATCTGTGATTAATTTTTCTCTTTGCTGATATTATTTGGGCTAAAGTTTTAGTCTATTTTAAATCCTAGCTACAAATATTGATCAAATATAGTGGTGAAAGATTTTCTCCTGTTTTATAGTAAACATTAAAAGTACTCAATACTTAACTAAAAGTATTCAAATGAAGCCAAATTAATTATAACCTGAGATTTAATCTGGACCCAGGGAAAGTGAATAATATCTAGAAAATGAATGACAGGAAATGCTGTCAATGTTTATAAAGAGAAGCCATTATTTATTGCTGGTGGGAGGAGTAAATGGTGTAGGTACTATGTAAATTAGTGTGATGACTTCCAAAATGACTAAACATTAAAATGTAAAATGTATTAATTACTCAAAATAGTTATGAAAATGTATCTGCCTACATGTTCTTGAACTAATGAATGGATAAGAGGAATGTAATAAATACACACACTGCAATTACACTTGCCAGTAGAGATACATAAAAACCGTTGTTTTGGAAATTTTTTGTTGGATTATTTATTCACTTTACATCCAGATCATATGCATCTCCCTCCTCTCTTTCAATTCTCAACTTCCCTCCCTCTTCCTCCTTTTCCTCTCCCTCAGAAAAGGGGAAACCCCACTAGCACATCAGCTCCCATCAGGACTGAACATGTCCTCTTCCCTCATGGTCTGGAGAGGCAGCCGTACCAGAGAGAATTAATAAAAATGCAGGAAATAAAATGCATGTCAGAGGAAGCTTCCCTTCCCCACTAGGAGACCCATATGAAGACCAAGTTGCCAATCACCTATGGCCTACGTCCATTCTATGCATATTACTTCATACTTCACAAGGCCCTCTTAGCCCTGGTGAGTTGGCTATGTTGGTCTTGTTATGGATCTCTTTTAACTTCTAGGTCCTTTTATCCTCACCACACTTTTCCATAAGACTTCCTAATCTTTGCTTAATGTTTGACTGTGAGTCTCAGCATCATATTTGAACGGCTCCTGGGTGGAGCCTCTCAGAGGATAGCTATGCTTGGCTTCTGTGTGCAAGCCTAGCATCATTATTAGTGCAAGGGGTTCGGTGTCTTCTACGTGCTGGGTCTCAGCTTGGGCCAGGCATTGGTGTGGCATTCCCTCTATTTTTGCTTTATCTTTATTCCTACACAACTTGTAGGCAGGGTAAAGATAGAGTTGAAGCTTTTGTGGGTGGGTTGGTGTTGTTCCCTCTACTAGGATTTGTGTCTAGTTAGACGGTGTCCTTTTCAGTCTCTATGACCCTTGCTATTAGAAGCCTCACCTAGAGCCCATCCCATATCCTCTTAGAAGCCTACGCTCTCTTCAATCTCCATCTTGTCACAGAGATGCCCTACCCATGGTTCTCTTCTCTCCACAGGCCCTCTGTTTTCTGCCCCTGTATTTTTGTATAGAGTAACCCACACTTAGAAAGACATATTTTACATCTTTTCACTAATAAAATTACCTTGGTTTCAGATGTTTTAATTCCTTGGTTTAAATTAATATGATCATATATACTTCTGCATTTAAAAATTACTCAAAACAGGTATGTCCATCATAGTTTTGAAATAGTTTTGTTATATACATATCAGATATACAATACACACATACATACTCCTTCAACCTTCTTCAACCACTTCCCAGAACCACCCCAAGTTCATATCCTTCTCATTTCAATTAAATAATGACCCAGCATGAATTAGTTCTACAGATATGCTCATGGGTGCAGATCCATACTCTGGGACATGGACAATCTATAAGATTACATATCCACAAAAATAGCTCTCTTATGTACACATGTATTTATACCTTTATTTAAAGGGATAAATTTAGATTTCATAGGCGAATTATGGGGACTCCTTTCAACAAACTGGCTTCAATTTTCTTTTTTCTTTCTTCTTTTTAGAGGAATAAAATTGGCTATGAAATGAGGTTTTGTTTGCTCATATGTGCTGATTTGGCTTTTACTGGCAAAATTCAGAGTTTAGTTTAATCACACTACTCCAGCAACAGTTATCAGTCTCTGTGATTTAAAAATTATTTACATCGAATGTATTGCCACAGTTTGTCATTTGTTTAAATATTTATTTATATGTGTATTTGCATGTATGGCTATATGATAGTAAAGGACATCAGACTACATTATAGATGGTTGTGAGCCACCATGTGGTCACTGGGAATTGAACTCAGGACCTACACATGAGAAACCAGTGTTATTAACCACTTAGCCATCTCTCCAGCCCTCAAGTTTGTCCTTTTTGTTTTGTTAAAAAGTAATCATTCCACAGGCGGTATTCACTTTTAAGAGCTGGTCAAGTATGGAATTCTTTAGGAGCATTATGAGTCAGCATAACTTTATGTCATTATGAAGTTGAGAGGCATTTGTGGCCGGTGGAAATCCAGCAGTTAGTGATCAGTGTACCTGTTGAATATGATGAAATCACATGTATACAGGTATAAAATGAAAAAGATGTAATAAAAATGGTTAAGGAGAAACTAACCACAGTGTTGAAGAAGGAATGTATAAAGAAAATGATAATTTACCAAAATATTGCTCAGTCACCTTGAGGTGAAGAAAATGCTGTCCTGTGAGTGGATTGGATGGACCTGGGTAAGTCATAAAAAGTGAAATAGTCGTGTAACCTGAAGGCAAATTCTGGCTGACCCAAGTTCCTTGGAGCATGAAGAGGAGAAAATTGTAAAATGGAGAGGTGTTTTTCTGACTGCTGGAAGCTGTAATGGGTAGAGGAGGTGATAGTGGAAAAGCACTAGTCCTCATTTTCAGTTCATAGTATATACTTGGGATCTACATTTCAAAATTGTTTGGTCAGATGTATTAAGTGAACCAGAAAAATGATATGTAGCATGTTAATTGTCTGGCTTTCTGTTTCTATGCTGCATTCATGAATTAAACACAAGGTGATAACTTATTGATGCACAAAATTGGTATTTGAAAATTTACATCATTTAAAAACCCAAATTAAACATTAGTTATACTGTAGAAACACAATCCTAATGTTTCCTGAATCAGCATCACCATATTGCCAGCTGTCCTTTAGGAAAGGTGACCCTATAAGACACAGGGATACTAAGAATGACTATTTCTAAGTAAACATTCAGATTAATGGTCTCTGTCTTCTCAGTTGCAGGGCAGCTTCCTGCTCCTCCAGAGTTTCTGACACACTCAGGATGTGGTTGCAACACTGTGTCTCTTGCACAGTAATAGACTGCAGAGTCCTCAGATGTCAGGCTGCTGAGCTCCATGTAGGCTGTATTGGAGGATGTGTCTGCAGTCAGTTTGACCTTGTCCTTGAACTTCTCATTGTAGCCACTACTATCAAATTCTGGATCAATATATCCAATCCACTCCAGGCCCTGTCCAGACCTCTGTTTCACCCAGTTCATAGCATAGCTGGTGAAGGTGAAGCCAGAAGCCTTGCAGGACAACTTCACTGAGGCCCCAGGTCTCCCCATCTCAGCCCCAGACTGCTGCAGCTGGACCTGGGAGTGGACACCTGCAGAGGGAAAGGCAGAGTAGGTGTCATTGCCACTTGAGTGTATGGCCCCTCCTCAAGTCTGGAACTTGGTAGCCTCTTACCTGTAGCTGCTGCCACTAGGAAGAGAATGATCCAGCTCCATCCCATAGTTAGGTCCTGTGTACTCAGTTCCTGTCTCGAGGACAATGATCATATGTTGTTTTGGGGTGTGCACATGCCTGTATTTACCACCACAGATTCATGTGATTTACATATTCATGAGCATAAAACTTCTTAGATAAGGACATCTCACAGCTGAAGAGGTAGAAGGTAGAGGACACCTGGGTCACACAGCAGGAACCTGAGTTCCAAAACTTGATCCTGTCAGGGAATAGCCATCCCTGAGACCTGTGTAGATCTTGTGAATATGACAGTCAGGCCTAATCTCTCAATTTAAAATAGAATCCTACCTTGAGACATCTACTCTTCCTGGTGACAAAATGGATTGGTGGTGGTTGTGATGAGGTAATTTTAACAGGAAATTTCAAAACTCCTATGTTATGAGAATTGGTAATCTTTCATATACTTAAAATTAATACTTGATTTGCTATCAGGTTGCATGCTAAAATACTACACAAATGATCAAGACTGAATATGTCTCAAAAATATGTGCAATGAAATGATTATTTATGTAAAACTATCTACAAGCATGAAAATGCAGTAACAAGCTACATATCTGTCAACAATTGATTAGGAAAAACATGGTATACTCGCAACATAGCAGATATTTTCATCTTTAAGGAATAAGGAACTCACACCACTCCTAGGATGGATGTAATTGGTGCTTAGTACATTAAATAAATAAAGACCTTTTTCAAATACACAGGTTGTTTTAATCTGTAATTTGTAGTTCTTAGATATTATATAGTAAGAAACAAGAAATGCAATTAAATAATGAAATAAAAATGAACCTCTCTACCCAAAAATTGTCCAAATGGGAATGCTAGGGGCAAGAAAAATATACATAAACATTATGGGGGAAATATGCACAGTGTACAATATACTTTTATAGAAAATATAAACATTTATAAAATGGTTAGTCTTAAATTTAAATAATATTTTGTTTTTTTTTTTTTTGCAATTTTCACTCATGACTGCAATTTTTCCCTCTAAAACTTCTGATCTATTTTTCTTTAGTTGCTATTATATCAAGATGATTATACGCATGCATACACATCTATTAATATATGCATATATTTCTCCTTAGTCTTTTTTGTGTTGTGTATGCACAATTATAGTGATAAGTACTTCAAGTGATAGTGAAACTATTTATAGAATAACTATGATTATAAGCCTGCATACAAATATACAGGTAACCCAACTCAGTCACAAGAAAAGGAAAGCAAGCATATAGACAAGCAGATAGACGTGTGCTTATGTATGTTCAAAGATTTTTTAAATTACAAGTTTAGACTTTTTACTGGAATGTATATTAAACACACAGAAGAATGTGTATTATGAATCTCAGAATATCTTGTGGAAAGCAGATGACAAGGGTTGATGACGATGCACATATAAGGAGTATTTGTCAGTTGAATGCAGACAAGAACGGTCACATTGGTGTGCACACTTAACAAACAGCAATAAGAATCACCATAACTTCTCACAATCAACTAAGGAACTAAAATGTAACTCTGTGACATGTATTAATGAAATGTTATTATAACCAGATGCAAACACTGCTGGAATAATAAAAAAAAGGTTGAGATAAGTAGTATATGCCATTATGAACTTAGGAGGTATTTGTGAACTGTGGGAATCTAGGAGTTAGTGAAGAGTGTAACTGTTGAATATGATAAAAACACATGTATACATGTATAAAATGATCAAAGACATAATAAAAATAGTTTTTAAAAACAGTGTTGAAGAAGGAATGGATAAAGAAAATGATCATTCATCAAAATATTGTTATGTGGCCTTGAGATGTCCTGTGAGAGAAATTGAATGGACCTGGGTAGGTTACACTGAGACACATGAAGACAAATGCTGCATGACCTGAGCTCCATGGAGCATGAGAAGGAGGAAATGCTGGGCTGGAGAGTTTTGTTCTGACTGCCAGAGGCTGTGGTAGGAAGAGGAAGTGACATTCAAAAAACACTCATCTCCATTTTCAATACAGAGTCTATAGTTGGGTTCTACATTTCAAAAGTGTTCACACAGTGTATATCTTAAATATCTGAACCACTCAAAAAAATGAGATGTCTTTAACAGTCAGCCTCTTAATTGCCTGGTCTCTTCTTCCCATATATTATTAATAGATTAAACGCATGATAATAACTTATTGATATACAAATATATTTCTGCCAATTTATGATGTTTAAAAGCAAATGTATAACTAAATTGTTGATGTCTACTGTGTCTTCTCACTTTTATTTCATAATAATACTTGAATTCATCGTATGTATTGGTGTCCTGCATACATGGGCATGCCCTCTTCTTATTTTTTAATTGAATTTAATTTTTTTTCTTTTCTCTCAACTTCTCCCAGATAGTTACAGCCTCCTTAAATACCTAATTTCATATTTTCTCTCACTTAGAAGGAAAATAAAAAACAGAAACAAGACAAATAAAAAAGTCCCACGAAGTTCATGTTTTATTGTCAAACTATCCTGACAGGGAATATCCTGACAGGCCTTTCCTGAAGTGAAGTTGATATATCCAGTGTCACTCGATGTAGAAAACTGACATTCTCTAAGCAGCTATCAACCATGAATGGCTTCATTGCTCTGACTATTAACCTGTGTCCACTTCCCCATCTCCATGCTTGGATTTTGTCTGGCTTTATCTTCTGTAGATATTGTTCACAAAATCTGTATCTGAGTACATAAGTAAATCTGACATGCTATGTCTGGAAAACACTGTACCTTGATGTTGTCCACAACATGTGGTTCTTACCACCATTCTATAGACTCTTCTGGGCTGATTCCTGAGCACTGAACACAAGAGTGTGACACAAACATCCGATTTAGGAATGGACATGACAAAGACTCTCACTCTCTGATGGTCATCCATTTGCAGGTTTCATTAAGCTATACTATACACAGTGAAGATAACGAGGCATAACTTTTTTGGGGGAGGGGTGGATGTCTAACCTGTACTGACAAGGTCATATCCTCTCGTGTTCCTGTGATATGACCTCATCATTAAACAGCACCTTCCAACTTCCATAAGGAGATTCTTGTCGACCTTCCATTAGTGCACACTCTGGAACATTACAGCTGATACAAAACTAATTTTTATGACCAGATCTTGGTCCCCCAAACATTCTTGGTGCTCAGCTCACAGTGTCTTCAATTTCCTGATGTCCATGAAAAGGCCTGACACCTTTTTCCAACCTCCAAGTTGCTTGTACATTACTAAGTGAGAATCCTGCAGTCCCTTCAGGGCTTTGGGTTGTGGGAATTTGAACTAGAATGTCCTTTCATTGGCTCATATCTTTGAATACTTGGTCCTCAGATGGAGGAGCTGTTTGGGAAGCATTATAAGGTGTGGGTTTGTTTGAGAAGGTGTGTCTATGTGGGAAGGATTGGGGATCTCTTCATGCAATTTTCAGTGTGCTTCTACTTCCTGATCTTGAATCAAGCTGCGAATCCTCAGCTAGTAACCTAGTGACCATGCCTTTGGTTTGCTATCTTGGACCCTAACCCTCAGAAGACATAAGCCCAATTAAATTCTTTCTTTATGAGTTGTCTTGGATGTACTCTTTTATCACATCAGTAAAAAGTTGTTAAGGCATTCATTCTGTGGCTGCTGAAAAAATAAGCTGACTGTGTCTTTGTTAAGGTCACACCCAATAGACCAAATATTATCCATGATAGATTTAGGTAAAACTAAAAACTTTTTCTTAGAGATTTTCTAGGTGAGGAGACCTCACTTCCCATTCAGGTTAGCACGTTCTCAGCTGCATATGATCAATCCCTTCCTGGTGGGGCAATTCCATCTTCAGGTCCTGTAGAAGACAGTAAGCCATGCTTGGAATGTCTGTATCCCCACAGACAGAGACTTTACTGAAATTTATAAAAATTATCCTGGTGAACAGAGATGAATCTACTGGAGGGAAATATTGAATTACCCAAAAGAAGAGAGCATCAGATCTGAACCTGATGTGCACAGTCCTCAGGGAGTGTAGGGAAAGTTTTAGATTGGATGGTTGATGGTCTTGCAATCTGGGCCTCATCTTCTTGTTAATTTTCTCTCTAATATAAGTGCTACTCTAATGAAGAATGTCACCACCAAGGCTATGTCTTGGATTTGAGAAAATAGGAACTTGACATCTCCATGAACTTCCTCATGTGATTTTAGTGATGAAGACTGAGACATTTATAATCTCAAAGCTGCTGTTTTGCATTTTCTTTATGTTAGATGCTTCCTTGTGTTGTTACATAAAAACAGAAACATGTGAAATGTTTTCAGAATGTCAATTTCCCCAAGAACAATAATTTAGAGACATTTTTCTGGGAAACTAAGATGATAGCCACCCTAGAGGCCTGAAGAGAGTGCTCATTTATGTTTTTGTAATTCCAGGGTGACCTGTGCTCTGTGTTCTGTGCACACCCTGGTGGTCATGATGGGACTCACAGTGATGTTTATGGGTTCACACTGTCAGTGTGTGTCTAGCACAGAAAAAAGTGGTTGTATCCTCAAACCTCACTTCTCTCATTTGCAGGTACAGAGTGTACAGAATGCTGTTGACATTGTCTTGGAGAAGGTAAATCGATCCTTCAGAGGCGTTGCATAGTTTCCTAGCCGTGACCTGATGCTCTGGAGAAGCTATTGGTTAAGCAGAACCTGAGCTCCCTGGGAATTGTCAAGCTATTTAGATGACTGGGATCAGATTTACATCCTGGTTGAACAAAATGAACAAAGTGAATGGGGGACATATAAAGTGAGAAAGTGAATTATGTAAAATATAGGACATTCAGATATGAGTACAATTCATACAATCCTTAGAGAAGAGAAAATTCTTCTGGCCTGTGAGGGTTAACACTTCATACACACTGGATCTTACTCCTCTTGATTACCACCCTAATCCTAAACGTGGTCCATGGATCAAGTCCATTCTGGAAAAAGTACATTTCTATATATTAAGTCAGTTTCCTGGCTTCATGTCAGAAACTGTCAACTTCCATGTTTGAAATATTTTGGGATTCTTCAGTTGCTAATTCATATTTTTATTTAGTTTCACTCTTTCCCAGAATCCACACATGGAATTTGTTTTAATTAATTAAACCTACTTTAAAGGCACTTATGCCACAAAATTTGAAAATCTAAGAGAAATAGGCAATTTCCTCAACCGATTCAATTTGCCAAAATTGAATCAAGACCAGATAAACAAATTAAATCACCCTATTTCACCTATAGAAATAGAAGCAACCAATGATAGTCTCCCAACCAAAAAAAGCCCAGGGCCAGATAGTTTCAGTGCAGAATTCTACCAGTCCTTCAAAGAGGATCTAATACCAATTCTATTCAAGCTATTCCAAAAGAGAGAAATGGATGGAATATTACCAAATTCATTCTATGAGGCCACAGTCATATTGATACCTAAGCCCCACAAAGACCTAACAAAAAAAGAAAATTTCAGACCAATTTCTCTTATGAACATTGATGCAAAAATACTCAACAAAATACTTGCAATGCGAATACAACAACATATCAAAGACATCATTCACCATGACCAGTTAGGCTTCATTCCAGGCATGCAGGGATGGTTTAACATACGGAAATCCATCAATGTAATCCACCCTATAAACAAACTGAAAGAAAAACCACATGATCCTCTCTTTAGATGCAGAGAAAGCATTTGACAAACTCCAACACCCATTTATGTTTAAAGTTCTGGAGAAAGCGGGAATACAAGGCGCTTATCTAAACATAATAAAGGCTATATAAAGCAAACCAATAGCCAACAATAAATTAAATGGAGAGATACTTAAACAAATCCCTCTAAATTCAGGGACCAGACAAGGCTGCCCACTTTTCTTATATCTCTTCAATATAGTTCTTGAAGTTCTAGCCAGAACAATAAGACATCAAAAGGAGATCAAGGGGATCCAAATGGGAAAGGAAGAAGTCAAATTATCCCTATTTGCAGATGATATAATAGTGTATATAAGTGTCCCCCAAAATTCCACCAGAGAACTCCTACAGCTGATAAACAACTTCAGCAAACTGGCAGGATACAAAATAAACTCAAAAAAGTCAGTATCTTTTCTATATACAAATGACAAACAGGCAGAGGAAGAAATTAGGAAAATTACTCCCTTCACAATAGCCACAAGCAATATAAAATATCTAGGAATAACCCTAACTAAGCAAGTGAAGGACCTATTTGAAAAAAACTTTAAATCTCTGAAGAAAGAGATTGAAAATGACATCAGAAGATGGCGGGATCTACCTTGTTCGTGGATCAGAAGAATTAACATAGTAAAAATGGCCATCTTACCAAAAGCAATTTACAGATTCAATGCAATCCCTATCAGAATACCTACAAAATATTTTGAAGATATTGAAAGAACAATTCTCAACTTCATATGGAATAACAAAAAGCCCAGAATAGAAAAAACAATCCTATACAATAAAAGATCCTCCGGGAGACTCTCCATACCTAATCTCAAGCTGTACTATAGAGCAACAGTTATTAAAACAGCATGGTACTGGCACAGCTATAGGCTAGTCAATCAATGGAATCGAACTGAAGACCCAGAGATGAATCCCCACACATTTGGTCACTTGATTTTTGACAAAGAACCCAAATCCATTCAATGGAAATATGGCAGCATCTTCAACAAATGGTGCTGGTCTAACTGGAGGTCTACATGTAGAAAAATGAAATTAGACCCCTATTTGTCACCATGCACAAAACTCAAGTCCAAGTGGATTAAAGACCTCAACCTAAAACCAGAGACATTAATTAAGTTAGAGGAAAAAGTGGGGAAGAGTCTGGAACACATAGGCACAAAAGACAACTTCCTGAACAGAACACCAACAGCCCAGGTCTTAACGTCAACAATTAATAAATGGGACCTCATGAGGCTGAGAAGCTTCTGTAAGGCAGCTGACACTGTCAAGAGAACAAAGCGACAGCCTACAGACTGGGAAAAGATCTTCACCAACCCTTCATCTGACAAAGGTCTAATATCCAAAATATATAAAGAACTCAAGAAATTAAACACCACCAAACCAAATAACCCAATAGAGAAATGGGGCTCAGAACCAAACAGAGACTTCTCAACAGAGGAATATCAAATGGCTGAGAAACACTTAAAGAAATTCTTGACCTCCTAAGTCATCAGAGAAACGCAAATCAAAATGACAATGAGATTCCATCTTACACCCATCAGAATGGCTAAGATCAATAACTCTACTGACACCACATGCTGGTGAGGATGTGGAGAGAGAGGAACACTCCTTCATTGCTGGTGAGAATGCAAACTAGTACAACCACTTTGGAAAGCTATCTGGCGCTTTCTCAGAAGAATGGGAATAGGGCTTCCTCAAGACCCAGCTATCCCACTCCTTGGAATATACCCAGAATATGCCCTACCACAGAACAGGGACATATGCTCAACCATGTTCATAGCTGTCTCATTCATAATAGCCAGAACATGGAAACAGCCTAAGTGTCCCTCAGTAGAAGAATGGATAAAGAAACTGTGGTACATTTACACTATGGAATATTACTCAGCTATTAAAAACAAGGAATTCTCGAAATTTGTGGATAAATGGATTGAACTAGAAATTATCATAATGACTGAGTTCACCCAGAAGAAAAAAGAGTTAAATGGTATATACTCACTTATATCGAGACACTAGTCCAAGGGGTACGTCCCCATGAAAAACTTTACCTACCAGGAAAGTGGGTCAGAGGGGAGGACATCCTATTGAGACTTTAGGTGTGAGAAGCCTGGGAGAACTAGGAAATAGAAGGATCCAGAGGGTCCTGGAAAACTACAGGCGGGTCTGGGCGCTGGGGTCCTCCTCGAACTATGGCACCAGCCAAGGAAAATATAGGCAGTAAACTTCGACCCCCTACCCAGACTAGCCGATGGACGGAAATTCTCCACCGTTAAGTGGAGAAGGAGATCTGACTTTCACACAAACTCTGATGCCCCATATTTGACCATGTCCCTTGGATGGGGATGCCTGGTGGCACTCAGAAGAAGGATAGTAGGTCACCAAGAAGAGACTCGATACCCTATGAGCATATACAGGGGGAGGAGGTCCCCCTCAGTCACACACATAGGGGAGGGGAATGGGGGAAAAGCGAGAGGGGGGAGGAATGGGAGGATACAAGGGATGGGCTAACAACTGAGATGTATTTGAATAAATTAATAATAAAAAAGAAAAACAAAAAATAAAGTATATTTGCTAATACATAAAAAATTTAATTCATTCATTCATTTTACAGTCTGACCACAATCCCTTCCCTTCTCTCCCTTCTGTCCCTCCCTCATTTCCCAATACCTTTTCCTCTGAGAAGGGGAGACCCCATCATTTGTACTAACCCATGCTATCACATCAAGTTGTAGCAGGACTAAGTGAATTCTCTTCCATTCAAGCTGGAAAAGGCAGCCGAGCTAAGGGAAAGGGATCTAAAGTCAGGCAAAATAGTCATATTGTTCCAATTGTTCCTGCTCCAAATGTGATGAGACCCATATGAAGATCAAACTACAGAACTGCTCCATATGTACTGGCAGTCTAAGTCCAGCATAGGTATGCTGTTTGGTTGGTGGTTCAGTCTCTGTGTTTCCCCATGTACTAGGTTAGTTTAGTCCATAGTCTTCTTGTAGTGTCCTTGACCCCTTTGTTTCCCTCCAATCTTACTTCTGACTCTTCACGATACCCTGAACTCTGCATATTGTTTTGCTGCAGGTCTCTCTATCTGTTTCCATCATGTGCTGGGTAAGCCCTCTCTGAATACAGTTATTCTAGGCTCTTATCTGGAAGCATAGCAGAATATCACTAATAGTGTCAGGGGTTTGCTCTCCCATGGCGTGGGTCTCAATTTTGGCCAGTCATTTCTTGGTGATTCCATCAATTTCTAATCTATCTTTATCATGAAGTCTGTTCCACATGTTCACTGTAAGTATTTTGAAATGGTACACATGATGAAAGACATACTACATGCATGTCAAGAACAAAATATAAATCAAATAGTATTGACTTTCTAGTATCTTAGTTTCCAACCATTTCTGCTGTTTTTCACTTCATTTCCATATTCACAGACTACTTTTTCTTCTTTCACTTTTTTTTCTAATCTTGTTATCAATTCTGTGATTTTCTCAATAAATTGACATCCTCTTGTTGCTTCCACATTTACATATGCCCTTGTCTTTCCTCATCATGTGCACACACAATTTGAGCAAAACCTAGATGGGGGGAACATACCTATGATCCAAGGAACCTTTGTCCCATAACTTCTGTTGGAATACATTACATTTTTCTCTGCCAACGTGTGTTAGTCTAAGAATCCTTGAAATCAACACATGCCTTTCACAGTAAGCAACACTGAACTACTTGTGCTTGTGTACAACACAAGGAACTTGAATGTGTTTTATCATCAAAATTTAAATTTACAAATTCAGATATTGGTGAGCAGCTCAAAATACTCAAAACATGATCTACTGGATATATTAGTGAAGCCCGAGGGCCCCTCAGCATGCCATTCTTTAAGTTCCCCTTCCTGACACCTGCTTTTAGCTGATAGCTACATCTGTGTTACACATTCTCTGCTGGTTCAGATTACCTTGCAGAGAGGTTTGTGTCTGGGTTCGATTTAAATTGACTTGTTGTTTATGGCTATTTGTTGATGGAGAGAATTCTTGGAGTTGTCTTTTGAGGGGGTAAATAGACCCTTTATGGAGTCTGGGTTGTATTTGTCATTGCCTTACCACTCCCTCATACCTACTCTAGTCCCATCCCATGAGCCTGGCTGGCATAACTCATTTCATGGCTAATGAAATTCAAACAGTACGCTACATATAACAAGGCCAAAGAGCATCCGGCCTTCTCTAAGAAACCCCTGGACTCCAGTGAACCTCAATCTGAACATCTGCTAACACAGAAAATCATAGCCTTGAATCAATAATACAGGCCCAATTGTCCTCTCACTCATGTTTACACATAATATTAACATCCCTTCATAACTTATCTTTCATAGTGGCAAAAAAGAAAACCAACGTGATCCATAACTTTGTGGTATATGTTCTGTGTTCAGTAATTGATGGTTACTGAATTGGAAGACCTAGTAGGGAGATAATTTGCAGAAGAAAGCAAATCTTTCCACTATTCACAATTGATTTCAATATACTCCTTACTTACTCAAAAATTTGAGTTAATTCATGAAAGTATTTATTTGCTTTACCAGAGTTTGAGTGCAGATTTTGTCAGACTTCTTTGAGATACAACAATGTCATGGTTTTTAGATGACTTCACATCAAAATGGTTGAATTATCGAATCACATTTAGTCATTAGTAGAATGAGACCATGCTCTACATCAGATAAATTCACAAGTCTTCACAATATGGTATAATCAAACTAGCCAGGAACTGTTTAAACTCCCCCAATTACTAGCTTAGGCCTTTAAATTCATCATTATGTGTCACAGGCACACATGTCTCCAGCTTTGAGGCCAACCTGGTCTACAGAATGAGTTTCAGGACAGCCAGGTCTACACAGAGAAATCCAGTCTTAATGTAACCAAAACATATTAAAGTAATAAAAATAAATAAGCTCTCAAAATATAATTAATTCTGGGTATAGTTTTAAATTCTTTTTGTCTCATAATTTTGAGATGTATGCTAAAATATATTCACCTATACTTACCTTAATGTTGCTAAAGATAGCAGACATAATTCAATACTGACTGTGCTCTACTACTGTCTCAGATTGAATTTTTCTGTTGTTTCTCTGCTATAATTTTGGCCTTCAATGAACATTACTGCATTATTCTGTAACCTAATATTGGGATTACCAGGGAAGCACCACAATGAACCGCATGACAACATTTCAATTCTGTCTCATTTGTCTCCTTTAATTCATTCTGAAGCATCTGAGGATAGGATAGGCAACACTGCCTATCCTCTTTCCTCATCAGTTGACCTCTGGAAGATTGTCTTGTATATATAGCCATATAGTTTATGGTTAATTTCCCATAATTTCTTAGAGATCTCTGAGAATCTGGCCTTAGAATCTGGTTTTCCCCATGCACTCCCAGCATTTAGATCCAAACATAGTTGTCTCCAACTGTACTCCAAGGTCTGGTGATGACGTGACCCATTGGTTCTGTTGTGAAGGTAGAAGAGCAATACAGTGCAAGAATAATAATACATGTCTTTAGAACAGCTACATGAGAAACCATTTCTAACAATGCTGTTATTTACTATATCATAATGAAATGGTACTGAATGCAATGTGAAGTAGTTAATGGCAACTTATTATTGGGAATCTGAAACATGGGAAGGTCAGCTATGGAGAAAAAGCTAAAGTTGAAATGCTACCTGACAGCCTCAGCTTTTCCACTTGGTTTCTGCTGGATCATCTAAGCACATGCTTAAATAATGTTTAATGATGATACTCATTTCTACTGTTATTTGTTCTTTAATTTTGAAGCATTATCCAAAAGGACATTTTAATCTACTTTGTACAGGACTTTGTCAATTTGGAAACTCTACCTGGATGCCTTTATCCATTTGGTTGTTTTTTAATTATCTAAGTATCCTTAATGTATGATTACTCTCTGTCTATGTCCCTGTCATTGTCTCTGTTTGTTTATCAGAGTTAATTATTAAAGAAACACATTCAAAAGAATACATATACTTACACAGTCATAGAAAAGACTCACAGAGAGATATTTCTGGTTGCTTATACCTGCAGCCAAGTTCACCAAGAAGTTCAGTCAGTTTGTGCCTACTTCTAATCAGTTTGAAAATAACTACCTTTGTTCCAACTTTCATATTTATCCCATGCTTTGTTGCAGAATATTTGATCACATTGTGAAGGTGAGATTTATGAACTGTAAATATCTAAATAATGTTTAGCATGGCTCAACCCTAACACCCAAGTTTATCCCAAGAGTTTTCTGTTTTCTGTAAACATATCCCTGTGGTGTGGTTCAGCCCTATCACAGGCCTTTAATCCAAGAGCTAGATAAAGTCAATCCTAGGTCAAGAGGTGGAACAAGAAACCAGGTAAGAGGGATTAAACAGAAAAGGGGGACATTTTGAATGGTATTTAAGATATCATGGACAAGAAGAAGAAGAAGAAGAAGAAGAAGAAGAAGAAGAAGAAGAAGAAGAAGAAGGAGGAGGAGGAGGAGGAGGAGGAGGAGGAGGGGGAGGAGGAGGAGGAGGAAGAGGAGGAGGAAGAAGAGGAGGAGGTGGAAGATGAGGAGGTGGAAGAGGAGGAGGAGGAGGAGGAGGAAGATATTTTGGGTTTTGGCCTATTCCTTCTAGGGTATGAGCTGAGTACAAAGGCTATATCCTTCTGGCACATTGGCAGAGTAAGGAGATCAGCTGGTGCTTTCTCCTCTTTTCTGAGCTAGTAGGGTTTCACCACAATATCTGACTCTCAATTACTTATTGGTAAATAAAATGATTTGGAGTTTCATTTTTTTAAAAAAAATAAGAATATTTTTCAAATGTTGCAGCATTTTGTAATTCAAAATGCCTTTAGTTCATTGTTTAGAACACCCCAAGTCTTTTGTCTTTATTATGTGTTCCTGTACATTTCTTGGTGTGTACACACAAGTGAAGATCTATGTTAAGGAGAGAAGAGGGTGACAGGTCAACTGGAGCAGTAGTTACAAATAGATATGAGTTGACATTTTAGGGTTCTGGGAATAAAACTAAAGTCCTCTTTACTAGCAGAAAGTACTCTTCACAATTGAGCAATGTCTTCATTCTAAGAAACCCCAGAGACATACATAAAATTGTACTTACAGATGTTTTTATTATATCAATGATACATTTACAATGAGACAGGTTAAGTCCTGGCAACATTCAGCCTACCTCAAAAAGACAATGAACATCAAACAACTTCCTTATGGAGATGGCTTCAAATGTGGCAAACAAACCACTGGGCAAAATGTCCTCATTTCTACCACAGACATAATTCTGCCTAAAAATGAGCAAACTAGGATGCAGGCAGAATCAAAGGCCAAACTCTGGCAAGACAGGAAAGCAAGTCCTTAATAGTTCTTGCCTCATTAGTATGCCTATCAGATATATTTGTCCAGAAGTCTGAAGATGATGCTCCAACATTACAGAGAATTTTTGGTGATTGCTCAGGGAGCAAACCATCTCTGTCATCTTATTTGGGGTCATACGTGCTCAAGCTACACCCTATGTGGCACACAGTCTCCTTCTGCTGCCCATCAATCAAGATGTAGACCTCTCAGTGACTTCCCAGCACCACGTCTGCGAGAATGTTACTATATTTCCAGCCATGATGATAATGAACTAAAACTCTGACATTGTAGACCAGCCCTTGTTAAATTCTTTATCAAGGCCAGTTTGAGAGGAAGATCCAACGACTTTAGAACTCATGGAATGTGGCCCACTGGTTAGTCCAACCATGATGTCTGTGTCTCAGACAGGCAGAGCCCTGAGGGCTACATTTCCTGAGATTTTTATTCTGCTATTGAGTATCACTTTGCATGTTGCTATTACAGCATTCAAAGTCTTCATAATTTATGAATGTATGAAAACTGTAAGGGAGCTTACAGCCTCTCAATGGGCAGTATCATTGGCACTTATAATAATAGTGCTTGATCATTTTAGACATTGCTTCTGTTCAGATTAATGATTCAACCACCACCATTGGAAACAACTTGGAGGTGTATATTGTGAGCAATGTCGAGCTCCCTTGGAAAGAATTTGGAGAAGTAGATTATTAATAACGTTATGTTAGGATGCTTTTATTTGTGGTGATGGTGTAAGGAACAATTTGGGACTCAGAAAACCTCACTCTTAACAGTTGAGCTAAGGATTTTTTTTGAGGTCAGGAAACAGGGAAAATATCAGTTTAACTGGCACTATCTGACATAACTCACTAAAGCTGGCCTGGTGATCAAGGTGATTATTAATTTCTGGTGCCCATTTTTTCCTTGACTTCATGATATGATTTAATAAAAAAGTCTTTTTTTTTTTTCTTTCTAGGGCTTTAGCCCAACCTCCAATTTTTTTATTATTAATTTATTCTTGTTACATCTCAATGGTTATCCCATCTCTTGTGTCCTCCCATTCTTCCCTCCCTCCCCTTTTCTCCTTATTCCCCTCCCCTATGACTGTTCCTGAGGGGGATTACCTCCCCTGTATATGCTCATAGGGTATCAAGTCTCTTCTCAGTAACCTGCTGTCCTTCCTCTGAGTGCTACCAGGTCTCCCCCTCCAGGGGACATGGTCAAATGTGAGGCACCAGAGTACGTGAGAAAGTCATATCACACTCTCCATTCAACTGTGGAGAATGTTCTGACCATTGGCTAGATCTGGGTAGGGGTTTAAATTTTACCGCCTATATTGTCCTTGGCTGGTGCCTTAGTTTGAGCGGGACCCCTGGGCCCAAATCTGCCTATCATAATGTTCTGGAAACAGCCTAAGTGTCCCTCAGTAAAAGAATGGATAAAGAAACTGTGGTACATATACACTATGGAATACTACTCAGCTATTAAAAACAATGAATTCCCAAAATTTGTGGATAAATGGATTGAGCTAGAAATGATCATAATGAGTGAGTTAACCCAGAAGCAGAAAGACTTAAATGGTGTATACTCACTTATATCTGCACACTAGCCCAAGGGGCATGTCCCACAATAGCCTTCACTTACCAGGAAACTGGGACAGAGAGGAGGACATTCTATTGGCACTCTAGATGAGAAAAGCATGGGAGAATGGCTAAGTAGAACAATCCAGAGGGTCCTAGAGACCTACAAGTAGAACATTATAATAAAAAAGTCTTAATTACTGGATGGTCTCTTTGAGAATTATTATAATACTGCCTTTTAAGATAATTAATCATTTATTTGTAACTGCAAATTGTAGCCTGCCAGTAAGGGAAACTTGATGTGAAAATTATGTTTCTTGTTTACTCTTTCTTAGTCTATAACAAGTTTATTATTATAAATATATGTGGGTTGTTAGGAACAGTTTGCTTTTCACTCATAGTACATAAAATATTTGGTCATATAAGGGTTTTGGGAAACATGTTTTTCTCATTGTAATCTTTCATTTAAAGAATAATAGAATGTAACTATATTGTGATTTTTTTCACTGGTTTAAAGATTTTTCTTGAATTCATAAGTTTTGGAGAAAAAAATTAAGTTATTAGACTTTGCTCCATCCATAAGAACATGTGTATGTATATATGTGTATATATGTAAAATGGTTGGAGCTCACAAATTGTAGTTTTCTCCATTTAACCCAGTGTTTGTGTGTGTGTGCAGGTGTGTGTGTGTTTCCACTTTTTCTTTTTCTCCCTAATCAGCTACAATCAAATCCATCTCTCAGAGGGTGGCTACAATCAGTACCAGCCCAAGACTACACTGTACATCATTTAACCCTGACGTAGAAAAGCTAGTATTTGACAATGCTTTTTTTTATAAGAGTTGCCACAGTCATAGAAATAGAACTTAACAGCTATAAAACCACAACTAGGATACATGAGAATGCGGAGTTCATTATTTTTTATTTTTTTCTTAATTTATTCAGATTATATCTCAATTGTTATCCCTTCACTTGTATCCTCCCATTCCTCCCTCCCTCCTTCCCTCTTACACTTTATTTTCCTCCCCTAGGTCTGTGACAGAGGAGACATCCTCTCCCATCATATGGTCAAAGCCTATTAGGTCTCACCTTGTAAGTCTGCTTATCCTTTCTCTGAGTGCCACCAGGTCTCCCTACCAAGGGGAACTGGTCAAATATGAGGCACCAGAGTTCATGTCAGAGTCAGTCCTCACTTTCCACATAACTGTGGAGAATATCCTGTCCATTGCCTAGATCCAAGTAGTGATTCAATGCTTACTGCATGCATTTTGCTTGGTTGGTGCAGCAGTTCAGGTAAATGCCCCTGGTTCCAGATATGCCCATCATGATGTTTTTCTTGTAGGTTTCTATGACCATCTGGGTCCTTCTATTTCTCCATTCTCCCATGCTTATCTCACCTAGAGTCCCAATAGGAGGTCCTCATTTATATCCAAATATTCTGGTAAATAAATACTTTCGTGAGACATCCCTTTGGGGCTACTGTCCAATTATAAGTGAGTACATACCATGTGAGTCTTTTTGTGTGTGGGTTAAATCACTGAGGATGATCATTTCTAGTTAAATCCATTTGTCTTCAAATTTCAGGATTCCCTTGTGTTTAATAGGTGAGTAGTATTCTACAGTGTAAGTGTACCACAGTTTCTTTATCCATTCTTCAACTGAGGGACATTTAGTTTTTTTTCAGGTTCTGGCTATTACAAATAAGGCTGCTATGAACATGGTTGAGCATATGTCCTTGTTGAGTGGTGAAACATCTTTTGTGTATATTCCAAGGAGTGAAATAGCTAGATCTTGAGGTAGCCCTATTCCCAGTTTTCTGAGAAAATGCCAGATTGATTTCCAAAGTGGTTGTACAGGTTTGCACTCCCAGCAGCAATGAAATATCTTAAAGCCTAGGCTGTTGGAGTCTGTTCAGGACATCAATGGGACACAAATAGGAAAGGAGGAAATCAAATTTTTCCTATTCAGAGATGATATGATAATGTATATAAGTGACCCTCAAAATTCCACCAGAGAACCCATATAGCTGATAAACACCTTCAGCAAAGTGGCTAGATACAAAATTCCCTAAAAAAAAACAAAAAACAAAAAACAAAAAACCAGTAGCCTTCATATATACAAATGGCAAAGATGCTGAGAAAGAAATTAGGGAAACTACACCCTGCACCCTTCACAATAGCTACAAGCAACATAAATTACTTAGGAATAACTAAAACAAAGCAAGTGAAAGACTCGTTTGAAAAAAGACTTCAAGTCTCTGAAGAAGGAGATTGAAGAAGATATTAGAAGATGTAAAGATCTCCCTTTTCTATGGATACAGAGAATTAACATAGTAAAAATGGCCAATTTAACAAAAACAATGTACAGATTCAATGTAATCCCTATCAAAACACTTACACAAATTTTTAGGTGTATTTATTATTATTTTTAATGTAATTCATTAATTTATTCATATTACATCTAAATTGTTATCCCATCCTTTGTATCTTCCCATTCATCCCTCCCTTCCATTTTCCCCTTACTCCCCTCCCCTATGACTGTGACTGAGGGGTCCCTTCTCCGCCTGTATATGGTCTCTTCTTGGTACCTTGATATCCTTCCTATGGGTGCCACCAGGCCTCCCCATCCAGGGGATGTGGTCAAATATGGGGCACCAGAGTTAATGTGAAAGTCCATCCCCACTCTCCACTCAACTGTGGAGAATGTCCTGTCCCTCAGCTAGATCTGGGTAGGGGTTCGAAGTTTACCTCATGTATTGTACTTGCTGAGGCCATAGTTTGAGCAGGATCCCTGGGCCCAGATCTGCTGATCATAATGTTCTTCTTGTAGGTTTCTAGGAACCTCTGAACCCTTCTATTTCCCCATTCTCCCATGCTTCTCTCACTTAGAGTCCCAAATGGATTTCGTCCCTTCTGTCCCACTTTCCTGCAGGTGAAGGCTTTCATGGGACATATCCCTTGTGCTAATGTCCAGATATAAGTGAGTATATACCATTTGACTCTTTCTGCTTCTGTGTTAACTCACTCATTATTATTATTTCTAGTTCAATCCATTTGACCATAAATTTCCAGAATTCCTTGTTTTTAATAGCTGAGTAGTATTCCATAGTGTAAAGTCACCACAGTTTCTTTATCCATTCTTCTACTGAGAAACACTTAGGCAGTTTCCATGTTCTGGCTATTATGAATAAGGCTGCTATGAACATGGTTGAGCAAATGTTCTTGTTGTGTGCTGGAGTATCTTCTGGGTATATTACAAGGAGTGGAATAGCTGGGTCTTGAGGAAGCCCTATTCCCAGTTTTCTGAGGTAGCATCAGATAAATTTCCAAGGTGGCTGTATTACTTTGAATTGCCACCAGCAGTGAAGGAGTGTTCCTCTCTCTCCACATCCTTGCCAGCATGTGGTATCACTTGAATTTTTGATCTTAGCCATTCTGATGGGTGTAAGATGGAATCGCAGAGTTGTTTTGATTTGCACTTCCTTGTTGAATAAGGAGATTGAGCATTTCTTTAAGTGTTTCTCAGCTATTTGATATTCCTCTGTTGAGAATTCTCTGTTTAGTTCTGAGCCCAATTTCTCAATTGAGCTATTTGGTTTGGTGGTGTTTAATTTCTTGAGTTCTTTATATATTTTGGATATTAGACCTTTGTCAGATGAAGGGTTGGTGAAGATCTTTTGCCAGTCTGGAGGCTCTTGCTTTGTTCTGTTGACAATTTTTGAAGACATTGAAAAATCATTTCTCAATTTCATGTGGAAAAACAAAAAACCCAGAATAGCTAAAGCAATCCTATACAATAAATGATCCTCTAGAAGAATCTCCATTCCAGACCTCAAGCTGTACTATAGAACAACAGTAATTAAATAGCATGTTACTGGCATAGCAACAGGCTGCTTGTCCAATGGAGTCGAATTAAAGACCCAGAAATAAACCCACACACATTTGGATACTTGATTTTTTACTAAGAAGCCAAATCTCTTCAAAGGAAAATGGATTGCATCTTCAACAAATGGTGCTAGTCTAATTGTGTGTCTACATGCAGAAAAATGCAAGTAGATCCATATTTATAACCATGCTCACAATTCAAGTCCAAGTGGAGTAAAGGCCTCAATGTAAAACCAGACACAGTAAACCTGTTAGAAGAAAAAGTGTGGAAGATCCTGGAACTCATTGACACAGGAGACAACTTCCTGAACAGGACTCCAGCAGCCCAGGCTCTAAAGGCTAACAATTATTATTTTTAATTTAATTTAATTTTGTAAAAATTTCTCTCCTGACCTACGCCTTTCCATATTCGCCACTACTTATTTATTCAGTCATTTTCAACTGCTTTCTCTCACGAAGAGCAGAAAAACAGAAATAGAAACAAAGCTTGCTCAAGATAATGCAATGAAGGTATGCACTGTCAAAACTACTCCTGAAGAAGTTGACATGCTTAGTGTCACTGCACTGTAGAATACTGAGTTTCTCCCAATCCTATCGGTAGTCAGTCACTTCACTGCTAAGAGTGTGGCTTTGTGCACATGTACTCTTTTCCAGGTTTGGATTTTGTCTATCTTTAGATTTCTACAGATCTTATTCATGCTGTCATCTCTGTGAGTTATGTGTACCTGTCATGTTGTGTCCTAAAAACACTCTTTCCTGATGTTCTTACAATATTTCCACTTACTCTTCTGTTTAAGGCCCTGAGTACTGAGCAGACAAGTGTGAGAAAGACATCCCATGTAGCAAGGATCAAGGCAATATCTTCCACTCTCTGTGGGATGTCCACTTGTGGGCTGTATATATTAAACATCAAGGATACCGCTGGATTTTCTGTCCCTGTGAAATGATCTTATCATAAAACAGAACACTCCATGTTTCATAAGTCATTGCTGTTGAAATTTGCATCTGTACACATCATGGACCATCAAATCTGACCCAAAATTACTTTTCATGAACAGACCTTGGTTACCTGTCCCAGTTTTCTTAGAGACAGTTAACAAAGTCACTCATCCTGCTGCTCCAAAGAACTGCCACCTTTGCTTCCAACCTCCTCTCTCTCTCTCCTCTCCTCCCTCTCCTCTCTCTCTCTCTCTCTCTCTCTCTCTCTCTCTCTCTCTCTCTCTCTCTCTCTCTCTCTCTCTCTTATTGGATTTTTGAGACAGGGTTTCCCCGTGTTGCTTTGGCTGTACTGGATTCACTTTATAAGCCAAGTTGGCCTTGAAGTTGCCTCCCCCACTACTGGAATTAATGGTGCATACACTATGCCTGGCTGTCTATACTTTTCTTAGTGGCAAAAATGTAGTTCCTTCAGGGGCTGTGGTTGTTGTGGTTTCAGTGATCATGTGTCCCCCATTAGCTCATGTTTGTGAATAGTTGCTCCTCAGTTGGTAGAACGGTTTGCTAATATTTAAGAAGTGTTGTCTTGTTGGAGGTGCATCACTGGGAGAAGGCTTTGAAGTTTCTAAATACTCAAGCCATTTCAGGGTTTCTCTCTGCTTTCAGCATGTGGATCAAGCTGGGAGCTCTCAGCTGCTGCTCCAGCTGCCAAGTCCTTGATTAGTCATTGTCCAGTCTGAGGCTCTGGGGCTCTTAGGCTCTGAAGTTTTAAGCTGAATTAAATGCTCTTTTTAAAGTTGCCTTGGTCATGGTGTTTTATCATAGCAATAGAAAAGTAACTAAAATAGATATTTTTAGTTTCTCATACAGTGAAAGAAACTCACCAGCGACTGAGGCTGAAATTTTTCTGTTTCTTAGGGAAAGGAGTTGGCTCTGTCACTGATGAGATGTCACCCAATGTGGTACATGATGGATTTAGACAACAATGGTAAATTGTGTGTGTATGAGTATGTGTGTGTGTGAGTGTGTGTATGTGTGAGTGTGTATGTGTTTGTGTGAGAGAGTGTGTGTCTGTGTGTGTCTGTGTGTGTGTGTGTGTGTATGAGAGAGAGAGACAGAGACAGAGAGAGAGAGACAGAGAGAGAGACAGAGACAGAGAGAGAGTTTTATTTTCTTGGCGAGTAGATCTCTCTCAGTCTCACTTCTCATGAAGTTTTCTTTAAGGCATCACTATATTCATAGTTTCATGATGAGATGGAGTCATGGAATAATAAACTGAGTTATTTAAAAGAACTGCTGGGTCACATCTGAATCTGATATACAGAGTCTTCAGGGAGAGGAGGGAGTTTTGAGACTTCTTGGCACTTAAGGTATAATGAAACATATGTGTTATATTATAATCAAGAATTGTGGCAAAACTCTGCCTAAAGTGTGAAAAAAAGTCTCAGGAATGTTCAGGTACTCACTTAAAATGTGCTTTCAGTGACTATGACACATGCTTCCATCTGAGACTGTATGTCATATTTTTAAAAGTAATACAACAGAAACATGTAAGGTTTTGAGAACTTCAGATCCATTCAGAACATACATACAGAGAGAATTCATAGAAAACTGCTAGAAACAAGGGACCCTAGACCTGTGAGATGACTGCTTAATCATTTCATCACTATCTCCTGGGATGAAGCCATGTTTTGTGTGTAATGTGAGCCTCCTTGTGGTTGTTAGTGGCTTCACAGTGAGGTTTCTTCTGGGTTCAAACTGAAGATTCCACATTGTGTATCTAGCACAGTAATAAGTGGTTGTGTCTTCAGATCTCACGCTGCTCATTTGCAGGTACAGAGTGTTCTTGGCATTGTCTCTGGAGATGGTAAATCGATCCTTCAGGGATGGTGCATAGTTTGTGGTGCTGCCATCATAATTAATATCTCCAACCCACTCTAGCCCCTTCTCTGGAGGCTGGCGGAACCATGTCATCCAGTAGTCACTAAAAGTTAATCCAGAGGCTACACAGGAGAGTCTCAGGGAACCTCCAGGCTGCACCAGGCCACCCCCAGACTCCACAAGCTGCACTTCACACTGGACACCTGCAAACAGAGAGAATACTGTCAATAAACTACAACACAAACTGTCTATCTCACTCTTGTCCAATAACATTCACTATCTAATCTCCTCCATTCATTACCTTTCAAAAGAGCAAGAAGGAAACTCAAAATCAGACAGAAATCCATGATGTGGCCCATGTTTACTGCTGGTAACCAAATAAAGAGATCTGGAAAACCAAACCTGATTTCCTTTTCCCTGGCTTCAGGTTCAGTCCTGGTTGATTTTCATGAGAAAGGAGAGGCTGTATTTGAATATCTTCCTTCTGTCAGTGCTGGCTGATTTTCATGAGAAAGTAGAGGTGGTATTTGCATATCTTCCTGCTATATATAATTTTCTGTAGCTGAAGGATGAAGATGACACATACTGGTTTTTTTTTTTTTTTTTTTTTTTGTAAATATGCTGTGGAAGTCAGCCAATAAAGATAATGGTTGCAAAAAATTTGTGTCATAGTAATCTATTTTTCCTTGGTTGAAACTAAGCATCATGTATTTCCTTTTATACTTAAACACAGTAGATGCATTTTAGTGTTAATTTCAACCCTATGTCCCAAGTACTGCATTACAGAGAGCATTGAGCATTGTTTTGTTACATGTTCTTTCTTCTTTTACTATGTGTGCTTAACCCTGATGGATATAGCATTATCTGAGTCAACTTCAGCCCCAAGTACAGCTTCCTCCTGAGAATAGAAACCCTCTTTCTTTATTGAGATCACTTGACTTGACTGAATTCCAGTGTTCAGCTAGGAAACTGTATAAGCCTTGTCCAGACTTGTGTGTATCCAAGGCATGACATTCTTGTGTTATTGTCTGTTTTAGTTCTTCACTCCATGCACATTAACCAATTTCCTCACTAGAAACAGGGAGAGAATAATGAGGTGAACTTCAATAGACAGCTCAACATTTAACATCTATCATGTCTTTCATGTGTCTACGTGGGCCTTTCAAAAAGACGGCCTCATTTCCAACACACCTTCTCTTGGCCTCTCTTTCTTCTTCAGCTTCTTTTGTGCCCTATCCCAGGGAACTATCTATCCTGATCTTGCTAGGATTCCTTAAGTATGCTCTTCATTTTCTTGTGGCCATGAAAACAGACATAAATGATGGACTTCTGTTTGCCTTTTCACTCAATGAAATTCACCAATATTTCCAGAAGGTTTGTCTGTGACCTGCATAAATGCTTTTCCATATAAAAGTTGCCATATTTCTGTTGTATCTTCACATAAATAGATTTTTAAAAACTAAGATACCAGTTTTCTCACTCATTGAAGACAAAATGTTTGGACCTGATTTTAAGAAACAAACAGAGATGCTTTCCTTGACTTGTCCATTCTGGCCCCTCCATGGCTTGTGATTCCAGATACTAATCCATGCTATGTTCCAAGAGAAGTAGTATGCCCCGGTTGTATATAACTTCCTCCAGAGATACCTTGCAGAGTGGGTACTTACAAAATTTCCAGAGATATATCCCAAAGTTCTCCCTACTACTGATATATCTGACTACTGAGCAAACATGGCATATCAGTCTGTGAGAGAAAAAGAGTAAAGAGATGTGAGCAAGGTTCCAGACCAATATTCCCTGCAGTGGGGTTCAAGAATACCTTAAGTGGTGCTGAGGCTCTCAAGTGGTATTCAGGATTATCAAATATATCACAGTTTCTAGAAGGAACTGCTAGGGTATTTATAATCTGGGAAAACAGAAGACATCCAGATGATTATGATAAATATTAAAACAGGGTAAAATGTGGATTGGATAATGCTAGAAATAGCAGAGTATACTTGTTTTCAAAGAAAATAACATGGTTTCACAGAGATAGCACTTAGTGGTATTCATTTGGTTTATTTTAGGAGAAGAAACTTGCATCATTTCTTCCTGATCTTACAAAGTAAGACTTTGGTGGATGAGTACAATAATTATAGGAAGATGGCTATGTAAATTCACTCGGATTAAACAGGAAAGCACTCCTACACTTTGCCACTATGACAGCTTATCAGTATCCCTCCATACTGGAGTATGAAATGCACCAACAGAGATATTATCCAGGCCAGAACCAAAGCTGAAATGCAAATAAAATCCATCCAGAAGTTTTGAATCCAAGAGCAAGTGTTCTTCTATAACGAGCAGAGGGTGTTACTCTGAGAAGTGATAGACCACAGAGCAGCATGCCATTTGTGATGGACAGAAGCGAAGCCATGTTTTATATAGGTCTGAATTGCTTCTGTCATGCTACATTTTCTCCATTAGAATAGTGATCCTGAAGTTTAGTATAAAACATATGTCAATAGACTGACTTTCTGTAGCATATATTTTTGTTAATATGTATACTTATACTGCAGGCATCTAAGAACACATGCATGCAATCTACATAGGGCTACTGGCCTTTCTCATTCCTGAGAGGATACTGAAAATTCCTCCTTTATTTGTAAAAACATCTAGCACATGAAAACCTTTACTAACGCATGCCTTGTTCAGAAATAAGTCGAGCCAGGTCTTGGAAAGGTAGGCATGAAGACATAAATGTTGAGCATACTTCTTAAGAGATGTACTCCTCCCTTGTTCTTTTAAATGCTTTGAAATATGCAGTCAGGGGAAAAGATTGAGTAACGTTCTACATTTTCTTGGCTTCTGATTCTTTGTTTCTTAATTGTAAACATATTTTTGTAGAGTTATCAGCTCATCTGTGTGCATCACACTGGTTCTTCCATTTTCTGTTGGCTCATGTATCACGCTGTCTCAGGAATTCATACATGGAGGAAACAGGATGTCAGTATCCTGAGAGGAATGATTCTCATCATGTCTGATCCAACATCAATGTCCAATTCTTTTGTTTTGAAAACATAATTTTTCACAAGCATTATACTGTTCTAACATTATAATTGTATGAGGTGTGTGGGAAGTACAGAGCAATTAAGATTGATTCTCTGCTCATTATGTGAGCATAAGTACAATATCTGTAAAATTTCCATCATGCTATACTAAGAATGGCCTCTAGTAATAAGTCACAGAAAATCTTTGGGCAACATGAAACCTCTCTATGTATATACATTCCTATATCATCCAGTCTCAGAGCTATTCCCATGTAGTGGGTTTAGCAATATAAGTTACCTGCTTGTTCTGCAGTTTGAATTCTTTACATCCCTATTGCATGCCCCTCTCTTAACACTTCCCAATCTCACATTGCCTCATCACCTCCTGATCCCATTCCCTCCCTGATCCTCTTTCCTTGCCTCTCCTAGTCCTTAGAAAGGGCAGCCATCCTCCCCTATCATCTGACCTCAGCTTATCCAGTGTCCCCTGTACTACATATAACCTCTTCCTCTGTGGCCTAGCAAGGCCACCCTACACTTTCAGCACTCTGCCTAGTGTCCAACTTCAAGTATCAGTAAATATGCATATCCCTTGCTGGGTAGAGTCTCTCAGATGACATCTATCTTGGGCTAAAATACACATATAAGTGAGTACATGCCATGAGTGTCTATTGGGTCTGGGTTATCTCACTTAGGATAATCATTTCTAGTTATATCCATTTGCCTGTAAAATTTAAGACTATCTTGTCTTTAATAGCTGATTAGTATTCCATAGTGTAAATGTACTACAGTTTCTTTATCCATTCTTTAGTTGAGAGGTATCTCGGTTCTTTCCAGGTTCGGGGTATTATGAATAATACTGCTATGAACATAGGCGAGCAAATGTCCTTGTTCTATGGTCAAACATCATTTGGATATATGCCAAGGAGTAGTATAGGTGAATTTTGTTGTATGACTATTCCCAATTTTCTGAGAAAGCATCATATTGATTTCCAGAGTGGTTGTATAAATCTGCCCTCCCACCAGCAGTGGAGAAGTGTTCCCTTTCTCCACATCGTTGCCAACAAGTGTTGTCATGCGAGTTATTGATCTTCATCATTCAGATAAGTATAAGATGGAATCTCAAGATCATTTTGATTTGCATTTCCCGATGACTAGGGATGTTGAACTTTGCATAAGTGTTTCTCAGCCATTCAATATTCCTCTATTAAGACTTCTCTGTTTAGTTATGTACCCCCTGTTTAATTGTACTATTTGGTTTGGTGGTATTTAATTTCTTGAGTTCTTTATATATTTTAGATATTAGCCCTTTGTCAGATATAGGGTTATTAAAGATCTTATCCCAATCTGTGGGCTGTCATTTTGCTCTGTTGTCTGTTTCCTTTGAGTTACAGAAGCTTTTCAGTTTCATGAATCCATTTATTCATTGTTGATCTTAGAGTATCATCTGTTGGTGTTCTGTTCAGGAAGTTGTCTTCTGTGCCAAAAGCCTCAAGGCTATTACCCACTTTTTCTTCTAAAAGATTTAGTGTGTCTGGTTTTATGTTGATGTTTTTAATCCACTTGGACTTTAGTTTTGTATGACGTAATAAATATGGATCTATTTGTATTTTTTTTTTTACAAGTAGACATCCAGTTAGACCAGCACCACTTGTTGAAGTTACTGTCTTTTAATGCTGTATAGTTTTGGCTTCTTTATCAAAAATAAAATGACCACAGGTGTGTGGATTTACTGTTGGGTCTTCAATTTGATTCGTTTGGTCAACTGGCCTATTTCTATGCCAATACCATGCCATTTTTATTACTGTTGCTCTATAATACAGTTTGAGGTCAGGGATGGAGATTCCTCTTGCAGATGTTTTATTGTACATGATTGTTTTAGATATTGTAGGTTTTTTTTTTCCCATATTAAGTTGAGAATTGATCTTTTCATTTCAGTAAAACATTGTGTTGGTATTGTGATAGGGATTGCATTGAATCTGTAGATTGCTTTTGGTAAGGTGGCCATTTTTACTATGTTTGCTATCCCAATCCATGAGCATGTGAGATTTTTCCATTATCTAATATCTTCTTCAATTTCCTTCTGCAAAGGCTTGAAGTTTTTTTCATATAAACCTTCCACTTGCTTGGTTAGATTCATGTCAAGAGCTTTATATTGTTTGGGGCTATTGTGAAGAGAGTGCTTTCCCTCATTTCATTCTCAGTCCATTTGTCAGCTGGATACAGGAAGGCTACTGACTTTTCATGTTAATTTTGTATCCTGCCACTTTGCTGAAGTTGTTTATCAGTTCTAGGAGTTCTTTTGTAGAATTTTGAGGATCGTTGATGTGAATAGTGAAACTTTAACTTCTTTCTTTCTTATTTGTATCCCCTTGATCTTCTTTAACTGTCTTATTGCTCTAGCTAGGACTTCAAGTACTATATTGAAGAAAAATAGAGAGAGTGGACAGCCTTGTTATATCCCTGATTTCAGTCAGATTGTTTTAAAATTCTCTCCACTTAGTTTGATGTTACCTATAAGCTTGCTGTATATTGCCTTTACTATGTTTAAGTATGTGCCTTGTATCCCTGATCTCTCTAGGACTTTTAACATGAAAGGGTTGTGGGTTTTATTGAATGATTTTTTTTTCAGCGTCTAAACAGATGATCACGTGTCTTTTTCCTTCAGTTTGTTTATATGGTTGATTACATTGATGGATTTCCATATATTGAACCACACTGAATGCCTGGTATGAAGCCTACTTTGTAATGATGGATGAGATTTTTTATGTAATCTTAGATTTGGTTTGCCAGAATTTAATTGAGTGACTTCACATTTAAGGTCATAAAGGAAATTGGTTTAAATTCTCTTTCTCTGTTGGGTCTTTGTGTGGCTTAGGTATTAAGGTGACTGTGGCTTCGTAGAATGAATTTGGTAGTGTTCCTTCTGTTTCTATTTTGTGGAATAGTTTGAGGAGCATTGGTATTAATTCTTCTTTGAAAATCTGGTAGAATTCTATGGTGAATCCATATGGCCCAGGGCACTTTTTAGTTGGGATACAATTGATGACTGCTTCTATTTCCTTAGGGGATATAGGACGTTTTAACTTGTTGGCCTGATCTTGGTTCAACTGTGTCAAATGGAATTTACCAAGAAAATTGTCTATATCATCTAGATTTTCAAATGTTGTGGCACATATGCTTTTGTAGTAAGACCTAATGATTCTTTGGATTTCCTAATTGTCTGCAGTTATTTCTCCCTTTTAATTTCTGATTTTGTTCATTTGGATGCTCTCCCTTTGCCTTTTAGTTAGTTTGGTTAAGGGTTTGTCTATCTGTTGATTTTCTCAAAGAACCAGCTCTTTGTTT
Source organism: Acomys russatus (assembly GCF_903995435.1). NCBI lineage: Eukaryota > Metazoa > Chordata > Mammalia > Rodentia > Muridae > Acomys > Acomys russatus. The sequence continues at coordinate 150,421 of NW_026131852.1, read as the reverse complement.
CATTGATTCTTTGAATTGTTTTCTTTGTTTCTAATGTATTGATTTCAGCCCTGAGTTTGATTATTTCCAGGCGTCTACTCCTCTTGGGTGTGTCTGCTTTCTTTTCTTCTAGAGTTTTCAGGAGTTCTGTTAAGTTGCTTTTGTGTGATTTCTCTAATTTCTTTATGAAGGCTCCTAGTGTTATGAACTTGCCTCTTAGCACTGCTTTCATTGTGTCCTAAAGGTTTGGATATGCTGTTCCTTTATTTTCATTGAATTCTAGGAATCTTTAATTTCTTCCTTTATTTTGTCCCTGATCCAGTTGTCATTGAGGAGGACGTTGTTGAGTTTCCATGTGTTTATAGTATTTTTGTAAATTCTATTGTTGTCGCTGTTCATCATTATGCCATGGTGGTCTTATGAGATTCAGGGGATTATTCCATTATTTTCTATCTATTGAGGCCTTTTATATGGCCAATTATATTCTCTATTTTGGAGAAGGTTCCATGTGGAGCGGAGAAGAAGCTATATACATATATATTTTTTTTGGGTAAAACATTCTGTGGATATCTTTTAGGTCCATTTTATTCATGATGTCTGTTAGCATGATTATTTCTCTATTTAGTTTTGGCCTTCAAGATCTGTGCATTGGTGAGAGTGGGGTGTTGAGATCAACCACTATTACCTTGTTGGGATCAATGTGTGATTTAAAATTTTAAAGTCTTTGCTTTATGAATGTAGGTGCCCTATTATTTAGTGCATAGATTTTTGGGATAGTAATGTCCTCTTGGTGGATTTTTTTCTTTGATGAGCACAAAGTGTCATTCTCCACTTTGTGGATCAATTTTAATTGAAAGTATACTTAATCAGATATTATAATGGTTACACCTGCTTGCTTCCTGGGTCCATTTGCTTGCAAAATCTTTTTCCAGCCTTTTACTCTCAGGTAATGTCTATCTTTATTGCTGAGATGTATTTCTTGAACACAGCAGAATGATGCATCTTGTTTTTGCATCTCTTTTGTTATCCTATGTCTTTTTACTGGGGAGTTGAGGCCATTAATGTTGAGAGCTATTAGTGACCAATGGTTATTTTAACCTTTTATTGTGGAGTTGATGGTGGTTGTGTGTGGCAGTGTCTGTTTCAGTTTTGCTGATATGAGATTATCTGTACATTGTGTATTCATAAGTGTGGTTGGCTGCATTGTGATGAAGTTTTCCTTCTACTATCTTCTGTAGTGCAGAGTTGGGGGTTTAGATATTGATTAAATTTGGTTTTGTCAATCAATATCTTGCTTTATCCATCTATGTTGCTTGAAACTTTTGTGGGATATGGAAGTCTGGGATGTCATCTGTGGTCATTTAGTGTCTGTATTACTTAATCCCAGACCCTTCCAAAACAAAACCAGTGGAAGTGATCCTGGGAATGAAAGAAATGAGTACAAGAGTGCTGTGCACACAGACCAGACTTTTGTATAGCACAGTCCATGTTCTTATTCTGCAAATGCTATTTGTCAAAGGGAGTCAATAACTGTAAATTTCATTGTCTTGCAGTTTGTTCTGCATACTGGGCAGAGAGAGGAAATCCAGGACTGATAGAAAATACTTTCTGTCATTCTGTGCACCTGCCACAAATAGACAAATGAAAACATGGAGATTTATTACCCCCTGATGTATCCCAGTTTCTCTGCAGCATGACAAGTCTCCTACCCTGACTTTCAGAGCAGCATGATATCTTCCTGCCCATTCCTGTCAGGAGATGAAGTATATACAACTGATATAGAATTAACATACCTTCCTAGTAAACAATTAGTTCTTTACAATTAGAGAATGATGAAGGAAATATATTTAATAACAGAACACTACTAATTCTGGCTAATGCACAAAAGCAAACCAGTCTCTTAAACAGGGACATTCAGCAGCTTAAGTAGATCTTAAGTTTAGACATTACACACATTCTGTCATCCTTGACTCTCTGTCTCTCTGTCTCTCTGTCTCTCTCTCTTTCTCTCTCTCTCTCTCTCTCTCTCTCTCTCTCTCTCTCTCTCTCTCTCTCTCTCTGTTCCCAGGATACACTCTGATGAATTTGAACCTAGACAGAACACCATATTAATTCTGTCATTCCAATATGTAAACTGCAAGAAAAACCAACTCCACCATTTTGTGCCAAATTTACAGCAAGCATATATTAAATATTAAATACTAATCAAGAGATGGGAGAGATTTTTAGATTAAAGAATATTATTTTCTAAGTCAAAAAGATGAAAGACACAATAACACAGTTTTTGGAGTTTGTTAAATGCACTTTTAAATGATGCCATGATAAAAATAAGAGAGAGAGGGTTCATATTACTGATTGTGTCTTCTATTTTTTAACTTGCTAGTCATTTTTTTCTTTCTATACTTCTTCAAAGGAAAGAGAATTTGAAGAAAATTACAAAAAATATAGATTGAGCTGAGAAAAGTGCTAGGGTATCAGTGACAAAGTAAAATGACTTCACTGCTGGTTGGAATTCAAACTTGTACAACCACTTTGGAAATCTGTCTGGCACTATGTCAGAAAACTGGGAATAGGGCTTCCTCAAGACACAGCTATTCCACTCCTTGGAATATACTCAGAAAATTTTCCACCACAGAACATTGACATATGCTCAACCATGTTAATAGCACCCTTACTCATAATAGCCAGTACCTGAAAACAGCCTAAATATCCCTCTGTTGAAGAAGGATGAAGAAACTGTGGTACATTTACACTATGGAATACTACTCAGCTCTAAAAAAACAAGAAATCCTGAAATTTATAGCTGAGTGGATGGAACTAGAAACGATCATACTGAGTGAGCTAATGAAGAAGCAGGAAGACTCACATGATATATACTCACTTATAATTGGGCACTAGGCCAAAAGACATGACCTATGAAAGTCTCCACTTACCAGGATTTGGGATAGATGTAGGGACATAATATTGGGGCTCTAGATAAGAAAACTATAGGAGGTGGGGAAATAGAAGGACCCAGAGGGTCTTAGAAACCAACAAGGAGAATATCGTAATGGGTGGACCAGGACACAGGGCCATCTGCTCAAACTTTTACACTAACTAAGGACAGTACAAGTAGTAAACCTTGAAACCCTACCCTGATCTACCCGATGAACAGGACATTCACCACAGTTATGTTGAAAGCAGGAAATAGCTCTGACATGAACTCGGGTACCTCATATTTGACAACCTCCCCTTGGTGGGGAGGCCTGGTGACACTCAAAGAAAGAATAAGCAAGCTAACAAGATGAGACATGATAGCCTATGACCATAAAGAGGGGAAGAGGAATGGTGTGAAAACGGAAGGTATAGATGAATGGGAGGATAGAAGTAATGGGATAACAACTGAGTTATAATCTGAATAAATTAATTAAATATAAAAATATTAAATTAGGAAACAAACTTTAGAAGAGAAATTAGTAAGGCTTATAACTAAGAATAATGATACTAAGGTTTAAACAGAAGATAAGTGGCTAGAACATGTAACATCACTTTGTAAGAAGACTGTATCTGCTAATAAAAAAAAGTAAATTTTTTTCTGAGTCTTGATAAGGGAAATGTCAGAAGATGAGGAAAATGCACAAGGTTATCAGGTATAAGATTGGTAAACTATAGATGCACAAGATTTGAAAAGGTTTGAGCAGGAAATAACTTCTTATGGCTCACACACACCAGATCATAAATAGATGTTTAATAACTGGGCCACATAGAATTATGTAAATCCAAAAGACTGGAGAGATTTAATGATAGCCATTCTAGAGCCAGGTTCCCAACCACAATGCCTGGCATGGTGGAAAGATGAGACATCACTTATGGAGCAAGGAAATAGGACCAGTGTTGTTAATATTACCAAGGACCACTTACTAGGTTAAGGCCAATATTCTGAGTTTAGTGTACATAGTACCCTTGATGATGCTTTCCTAGAAGAATGTTGAACAGTAGTCATGCATTCTTGGGACAAAGTTGAAAAAACAGGTACACACTGAATCATTGACAAATATAACCCAATGTTCAAATGAATTTTTACTGACTTTTTACAGAGAATAACTGAAGCTCTGACTAGAACAACAGCAGATCCAAAGGCTGGATGCCTGGGTTGCAAAGAGATCCTAAACTGAAGGTAAATTTGTTTTTCTCATGACAACATAAACAGCAGCTGTATTTATGCCTTGTTTGAGCAAGTAATTTATTTTCCACTGTCTGTTTCTGTATGTAGTCCGGTTTGGCTGTGGGATGTTATATTATCTTTTAACAGTTTCTGGGTAAAACCCTTCTGATGGCATTTATGGTAGGCTCCTCTCTGCAAGTATACCAGAATATCATCAGTAGCATGGGGGTTGTATCCCTCTCATGGTCAGGGGTTCAATCTTGACCAGTCATTGGTTGGCCCTTAACCACAAATTCTATATCATCCTCTACGCCTGCACACTCAGTAGGCAGGAAAAATTGTAGGCCTAAGGTTTTGTGTCTGGGTTTGTGTCTGAATATTTCCATTGGAAGTCATGCCAAGAATCAGTAGAAGGCCTGTTCAGACTCCATATCCCTATTGCTAGGAATCTTAGCTAGTTTCACCCTCATAGATCCCTGGGGGTTTCCATAGTCCTGGGTTTATACCTCTTTTCAGAGATTCCCTACGAATCCAGTTGTCTTTCCTAGTACTTGTTCTTTCTGCCCTTTTGTTCATCCCCAATGCCTAATATGTTTTCCCTTCCCAATGAGGTACAAGCATGCCTCCTTGGGCCCTTCCTGTAACTTTGTTTCTTTGGGGCTGTGGTTTGTAGCATAGTTATCCTGTACTTTATGACTAACATCCATTTTTTTTTATTCAGCACATGCCATGTTTGTCTTTCTGGTCTTTATTACCTCACTCAGGCTGATCTTTTTTAGTTCTGTCAATTTGCCTGAAATTTTCATGATGTCATTGTTTTCAGTGGCTGAGCAATACTCCATTGTATAAATATTACATATTTTCTTTATCCATTCTTCATTTGAGGGACATCTAGGTCCTTTCTAGTTTTTCTCTATTACAAATAAAGCTTCAATGAACATAGCTGAGCAAGTGTCTTTGTTGGATGGTTGAGCTTCTTTTGGGCATATACCCAGGAGTGGTATAACTGTGTCTTTAGGAAGATCTATTCCCAATTTACTGATAATTTGTCAGATTGATTTACTAAATGGTTCCACAAATTTGTCTACCTAGCAGCAATGGAAGAGAGTTATATCTGCTAGATGCCTGGTTTCCTGTTCTGTATTTTTAGGCCCATAGTTATGTATATATTCCTAGAGGCCTGCCAACCCAAGGGACAAACAGAAGAGACCCTTCTCCCAATCCCCTGCCCCTGGGTCGCCAGGGAGAACACCCAGTACCCTAGAGATGTGTGCTGCTGTTCCCTAGGCTCAATTTTTTAGCCCCCAACTCTGTCTGAATTCTGAGAGGTCTCCCTGAAGTGGGAATGGCCAGGTATAGTCCCATTTTGATATCCTTTTATGGCTAGGCCATGTAGTCAAAATGTTATTTTTGTAATTTAAATGCTGCTTTCTTGTGGGCTTTTGTCTGCAGGTGGAGGAGATGCTCAATCTAGGTAAGCTTCATGCTCAGACATAGGTGAGTAGACGCCTCTGCTGATAACCACCCACCAGATCCAAGTGTGTTAAAAAAGATAGTTCAATGCAGATCCTAACCCACACAAAATTTGTCAAAGCTGGCTCTTTGAAGAAAATCATATCAAGAGTACCCTGGAGACAAACCCCAGGAAATGTCCTGGACAAGTCTTCTGCTATTCAAGTATGCTTAGTTCAAAAGCCCAGAGCCTGGAAGGTTTGGGATCCCACTTCCCATTTCTACCCCATAGCTCTCTATCCTTGTCTTTATTTTGTCATTAAGCTTAGTGAGTTAAATTCTAGTTGTTTCACTTGTGACTCTCTTTATTTTAATCAAGTGTGATCAGGCCTTTTATAAGCCAGAGGCCTCCTAACCACTCTGGAAGGGACACAGATTGCTATTGTCTCAACCTCTAGCTGAGCAAAGCTGAAGTGCTCCCTCTCTGTCCAGAAGGACTTCTTAGGGACTCATTCTCAGGATGGAGACTTCTTCATCTAGCCTCCAGAAGGTTGAAGAAAACTCTGTAACCAGATTCTCAGGCAACCTCCCAGAGAAAGGAAACCACACATTCTGTACCCCCTTCATATGTGGTTGTAATCCTTGTTCTGAGAGTACCCTTTCTTGGTGTTATGGAAACATTGCTCCCCAATTGTCCCCTGAATGACAGTAAAGCAATAGGCAGCCAATTTCTGAGCAGGAAAGAGAATAGGGCTGCATTTCCTACCATCTAGGGAAGAGGGAGTTAGATGAGGAAATAGGGTATTCAGCCATGGGAGATGTCCACAAAGCCATCAAGAGAAAAGAGACATAGCATGAAAGATACAAAATACAAGTACTCCTGGAAAATATGCTCAGAGGAAGACAACTTAGCTTAGAGGGTTGAGAATAGAGTAATAAGTGATCAGTTCTTTTTGCTGTGAAGCTTGTTTAGTAATATCATTCTCATTTATTTGTGTGATAGCCAGGTTAAGACAGAATTTAGGAGAAACAAACACAACTGTGTAAATGTGCCCATTGGGGCTCACCACTAAGACACCTTTATAAAGCTTCTCTGGCAGGAACATTTTTAGTCATTAAAGAGGTATCACAAAATCATGAACAGGAGGGTCCCCATTGTCACACATAAGGATCCCAAAACGTTACAGAGAATGGGTTGAGAGTCATCTTAGTACAGGAATAATAGAAAATATGTCAACCATCTATAAAAGGAGACCCTTTTACTGGCAAGCTCTTATGAAAAAATTATTACCACCCACCTGTTCAGTCTGTGGCTTTGGTTATGAATAGATGAATGCCTGTTTATTGAGACTCATAACCAAAGTCAGGAACCCACCGAATCCATTATTTATCATTAGTTTATCAGAAAAGGACACAACCACACAGTGACCTAATATCTTGCCAACTGTCACTGGGTCGTAGCCAAAGCAGACAAGTAGTTATAATGACTTGGAATACAGTTTCTCATATTAGTACTCTCACAAGCTCCCTTTCCAGTATCATTTAACAACTTGTTGAACATCTAAAATAAGTTGCATTCAGGTAGATAGATAATAGAGACATTGTTTCTACCTTGTCTCTTCTATCAGCTAATAAAAATAAAACTTTTTAACTACTAAAAATAATTCTGTCATTGCTAATACTTCTCACGCTATTGATGATTTGAAGAAATATGTAAACATATTGGAGCATAAGACTCAGATTCTGGCAATATCCCTGCATCCTCCTATATGTTTCAAATGGGGGAAGAAAAGTTCATCTCAAAGAAATAATATAAAGTAGAACTTGTTATCATCCTCAGTATAGTCAACCTCTCTCTAAAATACTTGTAAAATATGAACAGCATTTTCAGTGGTTCAGTCAATGTCAAATTAGTAGTGGTAACAAAGAAAATTCAATTTATGAAACCGAGGGCTAATGATGACAGGAGCAGGCTGCTTATTTTACCTGCATGGAATTCCACCACTCTGGCCACAGTGATATCTGAAAATGAGCCCATATTTTGTAAAGAAGTTAATTCCACACCCTGAGGACGCCATAGCATACAATGCAGCTGAATCTTTAACCGTGAAACAATTAGAACTTTTAATACTACTGCCACAAACCATTTGTGTACACATGTATTTATACTTTTAATTAAAGGTATAAAATAAGATTTCATAGAATTATGGGGACCCTTTTCAACAAACTGTCTTTGTTTTTCTTTTTTTCTTTCTTCTTTTTAGACAAATAAAATTGGCTATGAAATGAGGTTTTGTTTGCTCACATGTGCTGATTTGGCTTTTACTGGCTAAATTCATAGTATAGTTTATTCACACTACTCCAGCAAGAGTTATCAGTCTCTTAGATTTAAATGTTATTTATATCAAATGTATTTCCACAATTCTGATTTGTTTAAAAACTTATTTATATTTTCATTTGAGTGTATGATGCATGACAGTATACGACATTAGATTTCATTATAGATGTTTGTGAGCCACCATGTGGTTGCTATGAATTGAACTGAAGACCTATACACGAGAAAACAGTGCTCTTAACAACTGAGCCATTTCTCCAGCCCTCAATTTGTCCTTTTTGTTTTATTAAAAATTAATAATTCCAAAAGAGGTATTCACTGGTAAGAACTGGTTAAGTATAGTGTATTTTAGGAGCATTATGAATCAGCACCACTGTATGTTATTATGAAGTTGGGAGGCATTTTTGGGCTATGGAAATCCAAGTGTTAGTGATTGGTGTACCTGTTGAATTGATAAAACCACATGTATACAGGTATAAAATGATCAAAGATGTAATAAAAGTGTTTAAGGAAAACCTAACCACAGCGTTGAAGTAATAGATATATGATAAGTGATAATTTATCAAAACGCCCTTATGTGACCTTGAGATGAAGAAGATGCTATCTCATGAGTGGAAATGGATGGACATGGGTAAGTTACACTAAGTGAAATAATCGAGGTACCTGAAGACAAATGCTGCCTGACTGATGTGAGTCCATGGAGCATGAAGAGGAGGAAACCCTAAGACGGAGAGTGTTGTTCTGACTGCTGGAGGCTGAGTTGCACAGAGGAGGTGACATTGGAAAAGCACTTGTCTTAATTTTAAGTACAGAGTAAAGAGTTGGGTTCTACATTTCAAAATTGTTTACTCAATGTATATTAAATGATATGTAGTGTGTTAATTGTCTGGTTTTCTGTCTCTAAGCTGCATTCATTAATTAAAGACAAGGTGATAACTTATTGATATACAAAATTGGTATTTGCAAATTTATGTCATTTAAAAAACAAAATTATACACTGGTTATGCTATGGAAATGCATTGTTGATGTTTCCTGAATAGGCACCACCATATTCCCAGTGTCCTTTCAGAAAGGTGACCCTATAAAACTGAAAGGACAGACACAAGGATACTCAGAACAACTATTTCTAAGCAAACATTCAGCCTAATGATCTCTGTCCTCTCAGTCCCAGGGCAGCTTCCTGCTCCTCCAGGCTTTCTGACAGACTCAGGATGTGGTTGCAACACTGTGTGTCTCTCACACAGTAATAGACTGCAGAGTCCTCAGAGGTCAGGCTGCTGAGCTGAATGTAGGCTGTGCTGGAGGATGTGTCTGCAGTCAGTGTGGCCTTGCCCTGGAACTTCTCATTGTAGCTAGTACCACCATCTTCAGAATCAATCCTTCCAATCCACTCCAGGCCCTCTCCAGGCCTCTGCTTCACCTAGTCCATATATTAGCTGGTGAAGGTGTAGCCAGAAGCCTTGCAGGACAACCTCACTGAGGATCCAGGTCTCCCCACCACAGCTCCAGACTGCTGCAGCTGGACCTGGGAGTGGACACCTGTGGAGAGAAAGGCAGAGTGGATTTCATTGTCACCTGAGTGTATGACCCCTCCTCAAGTTTAGAACTTGGTGGCTACCAAGCCACCAAGCCGAGCTTACCTGTAGCTGCTGCCACTAGGAAGAGAATGATCCAGCTCCACCCCATGGTGAGGTGCTGTTTACTCAGTTACTGTCTAGATGACAGTGATCATATGTTGTTGTGGGGTGTGCACATGCCTGAATTTACCACCACAGACTCACGTGATTTGCATATTCATGACCATGGTACTTCTTAGATAACGACATGCTACAGCTGGAGAGGAAGGAGGTAGAGCACACCTGGTCAGACAGCAGGATGCTGAGATAAAAATCCTAATCCTGTCAGGGAATAACTTTACTTGAGACCTGTGTAGATCTTGTGAATATGACATTCAGTTCTAATGTCTGAATTAGAATGGCAACATGAGATATCTACTACTTTTGGTGACATAATTGATTGTTGGTGGTTGTGATGTGGATAATGGTATCTGGAAATTTCACAACTCCCAAGTTATGAGAATTGATAATCTTTCATATATATAAAATTATAATTTGCTTTTCTATTAGTTTACTCACCAAAACATTACACAAATGACCAAGAGTGAACTTGCCTCAAAATATGTGCAATGAAATGGTTATTTATACAGAACTATGTACAAGCATGAAAATGTAGGAACAAACTTCATATGTGTTTCAAGAAATGATTATGAAAAACATGGTATGCTTACAACACAGCAGAATTTTTTATCTCTAAGGAATAATGAACTCACACCACTGTTAATTATATTAAATACATAAAGACCTTTTCAGATACACAGACTGTATGAATCTATAATTTGTAGTTCTTAGATATTAACATAATAAGAAACAATAAATGTGATTAAGTAATGAAATTAAAATGAAACTGTGTTCTCAAAAAGTGTCCAAAGGGGAATGGTAGGGACAACAGAAGGATACATAGATGTTATGTGAAAGATATGCACAGTGTACAATATGCTTTTTACATAAAATATAAACATTTGTAAAATGGATTCTCTTATGTTTATATAATATTTTTGTCTTCCTAATCTTATTCCCTGAGTAGATTGGGATTCTATAAATAATTCTGGCTTTAAATACTTTCTTCAACTGTAGAAGCCATAGTCCTTTGACTGTGGCAAGGATTCTAGGCCTCAGAGCACTGGTTACATTCTAATTGATCAGCCATAAGACTTTCAAAGACTTCTGATTCAGCAGTTTCCATTGGGCTTGGTCACATGGAACCCTGAATCCATACCATCTGGGTCTTTTTTGATATGACATACGGCAGCATAAAAAAAACCTCTAAAGTCAGCAGGCAATTGTGCTCCATGTGATGATGGGGGTGAAAAGCAAAATAGGCAGAGTTGTATAGTCATGTGCCTTCATTTTGAAGAGGATTAAAAGGACTTAAGCTACCTGCTGTGAAGGGTTTTTTAAGATTGTAGACATGAGATGAACCCTTGACTATAAAGTGGGTTTGTCTCAGTGAGGACAAAATTTTAATTGACCTTTTTTCTTAGTTTGTATCAAAAGGAACAATGAGATGTAGAGCACAGATGTAATCCATGGAGCTCAAGGCAGACAGAGACAGGTTCCAGATGGTAGAAGATGTAGATGATGGTGAAGGGAAGTTCTTCAAGATACTTGGTGTGAGAAGAGTAGACAGAAAGTATGGAAATCAGAAGAAGTGCTCAGATAAAACTGAGAAAACTACCTTAGACCTCATTTCCCAGGTAGGTTTTTCAGAGTGTCAATCAAAGTACAGATTAAGAGGGACATGTGGTTCCGTGCCTAAGATTTCCTTCATCCTTCATGGCAAATCTGAGTTCAGTGCTCTGAACTCCTCAGGAATGCATCTCATTCAGGAGACAGAGGGGAAGCAATAAAGTGGGAATACTGACCATAAAAGATGGGGGCACTGTGATGGGATCTGGAGGTTCAGTGACTTAAGAATCACCAGGATCTTTAAGAGCAGAGGCAGAGACCATGCCCTCAAAGACAGATACTCAGCTGTGTGATACAGGAGTTCCAGATAAGGACAGTGTGTTCTTGGACTGTACTGGTGCATGTGAGAAATATGTATTACTAGATTTTAGTCCATGCAGATTTCCAAGTCTTTAAAGTCTGGGTGGCAAAAAGAGCAAATTCACTTCTCATTTATGAAGGCTTTTAAACCAGTACTAAAGTCTGCATGGTTTTTACAGATATCTGTCCCTATGACTAAGCAGTGGTCAAGTGGGAATTTTGGGGCTACGATTCAGAAGAAAGTTTGATTGTCAGAATCAGCAATGAAGATGGGTGGAGGATTATAAAGAGGACAGAACATTAAAAAAGAGACAGAGAGTTTCTAGTGTCTGTATATTTTACTTCTCCTATAACAAACAGTAATGTAGGGTTTATTTTTAGACTTAAAAAACTTATTAGTTACTATCTTTCTTTTTTAACATCTAGATTTATATTATTACATGTAAAATAAACTACACACAGCAAGTAGAACCATGAAACAATCAGGAATTTTATTTGTATTATAGTCATCGAGTTTTGTCTATTTGTATTTGGCAAGCTTGAAAAAAACATCTTTACTATCTTCCTGCACACCAGGAAGTTCAAGAGCTGCCTGTCAGCAAAGCCTGTCGCACTAGCATGGCTACAGATAACTGCTTGGATCTCTGATATCTCTCTGTTGCTTTCCTGAGTGACCTGAGGACAGATCTAATTGTATTCCTGACTGTGGTGTCTGCCCAGTGCTAGAGCCCACAGACACTGGTGTTTTCATGGGCAAAGCCTCACTCTGTGCTCTTGGATTTCAGAACTGCCTGTAAGACAGGTGAGTGGCACTAGCCTTTTGAGGCTGCAGGTTTATTTCCATGGGGATCCTGGAGTTTTCAGTGGTTTTTGCCTGGTGGAGAGACCCCACCATGCTCCACACTACTTGGGTCCCCTCTCACCTGTGGGTTACCAGTACCTGTGTTTTCTGCTTCTCAAATCAGTCCTTAGGTTGCTTAATAGTCAGCAGTGTCCTGCTGATCCAACAAGATATGTGTTAGGCACCATCATCTTGCATGTTAGACACTTTTAATGTAAATATGGGATGGCAAAGGAACCTAAGCTGTCACTTAATGTTTCCTACATTTATTTTGTACAGACACAACTCACCTTATAAGTCAAGTGAAGGATGCGGGGCACCTTCGGTGTATTCTGCTGCTCAAGAATGAAAAGGAGGCCAAATGACAACTGGTAGAGATGAAGTTCCTACTGATTGTTGCCATGTCTCCTATAAAAACAATGGCATGTTTTCTTTTTTACATAATTCACTGCCTTTACTGCAGTTTGAGAATATTTGAAGGCAGAACCACAAAGCAAAGGAAATGGAGCCCCAAGGCAACAGCTGAGATCTCTGGGGGAAAAAACACTCCTTAAAATGGAAAGATGGTCATTATCCCTCAGTGCACATACTCAGCACCTACTGCAGCACAGGATGTCCTTTACCTCTAGGGAAGGTTTATGTTTGAAATGCCAGTCAAGTCCCATCACTGTGCTTCTTGCACAGAAATACACAGCCGTGACCTCAGTGGTCACAGGGCTCAGCCTCAGGGAAAACTGGTTCTTGGATGTATCTACTGTGATAGTTGGTCAGCTCTTGAGGGATAGGTTGTAGTTGGTATCTCTATTATTATAAATTTGACCCATCCACTCCAGGCCTTTTCCTGGGCTCTGATGAATCCAGTTCTACCAAGAACCACTGCTAACAGAATAACCAGTGACAGTGCAGGTGAGGGACAGTGACGGATAGAGCTTCAGTAGACCACGCCCTGACTCCTGCAGCTGCACCTAGGACAGGACACCTGAGGACAAAGAACATCAGTGAGTTCTGAGCTAAGAATTAACAAACCCAGGTTTTCAACTGCATCCCAGTTGAACTCACAGCTTGGAACCATCAGCAGGAATATGAACACCCACAGGTGTTTCATGGTTTTGGAGATGAATTCAGTCACCTCTAGAAAATATTCTCCAGAGTGTATAAGAATCTGAATTTAAGCAGGTGCTTGGCTTCTGGTGGCACTGCTATGAATTTGCATGTAGGATGTTCCTATAAGTTAATATATAAGAGCCAGTTGGAGGTCTCAGTATGACTTTCCATAAGAGAATGTTGAAGGTAGTCGTTGATACCTCTGCTTTTTCTCATTCAAATAGTTTCAAAGTGTCTGGATTTGCAAGGGGTAAATGTGCATAGTGGGTTACTATGGAGCCAGAGTGATTATCTACACACACACACACACTAAATAAAGGTATTAAATTTCTCCTTTCACAGAAAGTCCTCCAGACATCCCATTGGTGAGCATATATGAATCATCAGTTGAACTGTTTATATTATTGTCCTTCCTGGAAAAAAGCAGTGAACTGATCACTGAGCTCTGGGTATGCAGTACAGGCAAATATGCTGCATTTCTGCTTATCAGTAGATGATATCAACTAGAGGCCAATGGAAACTCACCACAATGTCATTCTACTCTATGTCTGCACAGTGAAGGATATCCTTTTTGTGAGGGGGTTTACCTCAGCTGCAGTGAAATGTTGCCATCCAGTGCGCTTCAATGTACATTATGTACTCAATCACATTTATTTCAAATGGGGTTGAACATGCATGTCAGCATGCAAGGATATTGAGACACAGCTAAATGTGGGTGTTATGTCAGGTAATGCTGCATCATTTAGTATTAAATGCTGACAGTTTGTAATAACCTCAGTTGTAAACACAATTTTACTAAAAAATATTACAGTGAAGTCTGTCTTGAGGTTAGTGTGTACAAGCAGAGAAAAGTGATGCTATGTAGCAAAATATTTTATGATCATGGGGGAAACTATATCAGAACCGCTATTACTGGAATAGGCAGGATGAGGACAATAAAGGGAGGAGAAAGTCCTATAGCTTTTCAATTTTGTTTTGTTTTTGAGAATTTCCTACAACTTCACTGCATCAGCATAACTTCTGCCCCCTCATCCTCCTTTCCACACCCAAATTCACAATCTTTTATAAATTATTATTGTAAGCTAGGCGTGGTGGCACAGGCCTTTAAACCCAGCACTCTGGAGGCAGAGGCAGTGTGAGTTCAAGGCCTGCTTATTTGACAATGTGAGTCCAGGACAGGCAAGAATAACAAATAAAAACCCTGTCTCAAAAACCATCCATAACTCTTACTATGAATTCATCAGCAAGTGTTGTACCTTCTTTAAAATAAATATATTTATACTGATTAGAGAAGCAATGCACATGCTGTGGAAGTGTCTGTGAAATATGATGTGGGAGTCCTCTGTACATATACCAAAGAATATTATAGTTCATTCATTAAGTAGGTTTACTTTTAGCATTGTCTGGTTTCTCCAGGATAATTTCTACTGAATAAATGTTTTTCATTGGATAAATTTTGAAAATATTTGTCGTTAGTTGTTTTATTGATATTAGTCATCTAAACTGGTTTAACGTGAAATCTCAAAGCCATCTTTTCTTATTTCTATGCTTTTTTTAAAAAAACTCATTTAATCTCTTTTCATACTGATCAGAGCCACTGCCTTCTTTCTTGCAAATTCTCTTCCCTCACACACATCTCCCACTTCTTTCCTTCACTCAAAGAAGGGAGATATTCCCAAGAGGTACCAACCCACTCTGAGACATGAAATCATTGAAATTAGGTGTATCCTCTCCCACTGAGGCCAGACAAAGCAGTCCACTTAGAGGAACAGGATCCAAAGGCAGGGTTCAGTAGTGAGAACCCTGCTTTAATTGCCAGCATGCCCACATGATGACCAAGCTGAGCATCTGCTACAAATATGCATAGTTCCTAGGAACAATCTATGTATGCTCTTTGGTTTGGTGGTTCAGTCTGTGTGAAACTCCATGGGCCCAGATTAGTTGATAATGTAGGTCTTCTTGTAGAGGCCTTGACCCATCTGGATTGCTTAATCATTCTCCCAGCGCTTCCACATGACTCCCAGACCTCTGTCTAGTGTTTGACTGTGTGTCTCTGTGTCTGTTATCATGAAGTGCTGGGTGAAGCCTCACAGAGAAGTTATGCTAGGCACCTTTCTACAAGCATAGCAAAGTCATTAGTGTCAGACTAATTACTGACAATAGTGGAGTCAAATATGTAATCTATACCATGGAATGTGCTAAAATAGGACCAATCTTCAGTTGGCCATTAACTCAAATTTTGCTCTGTCTTTGTCTCTCCACATCTTTTAGGCAGGAAAAATGTTGGGCTGTAAATCTTGTAGGTGAGTTGGTGTTATTTACCTTCACTGGAAGTCCAGACTGACTACAGGAGGTGACCAGTTCAGGCTCCATATACCCTGCAGCTAGGAGTTTCAGATGGGGTGGTCTCCATAGACTTCCTGTGGCCTCCCTTATCGAATGTCTCTGCTATGTCCCAGAGATGCCCCCACCTCTTATTTCCATTCTCTTGCATGGATCTCCACTCTCCATATTCCTAATCACTATCTTAATGCTCTATCCTCCCACTCTCCTACCCAATTCACCCCATCCATCTATCTCCAATGCTTATTTTATTTCCCCTCTGACTGAGATTCATGCATCGTTCCTTGGAGCCTCCTTGTTACTTTACTTCCTTGAGTCTGTGGATTTTTCTATAGTTATCTTGTGCATTATGGCTAATAGCAACTTATAAGTAAGTCCATAACATGCATGTCTTTCTAGTCTGAGATATCTGATTAAGGATGATCTTTTCTAGTTTCATCTATTTGCATGAAAATTGCATGATGTCTTTTTAAAAAAATAGCTAAGTAATACTCCATTGTGTAAATGTACCACAGTTTCTTTATACGATTCTGTTTTGGGGGATATCTTGGCTGTTTTCAGTTTCCGCATCTTATAAATTAATTTGCTATGACAAAGATGAGCAAATGTCCTTGTGTTGTTATAGAGCGCCTTTTGTGTATATGCCAAGGAGTGTTATACCTAGGTCTTGAGGTAGATCTATTCCCAATTTTCAGAAGAATAACCATATTGATTTACAAAGTAGTTGTACAATTTTTCACTCCCACCAACAACGGAGCAGTGCTCCCCTTACACCTCATGCTTAACAGCATGTGCTGTCACTTCATTTTTTTTTATCTTAGCCATTCTGAGGTATATAAGATGGAATCCTATAGTTGTTTCAATTCACATTTCCCTGTTGACTAATGATGCTGAAGATTTCTTTAAGTTCTTCTAAACTATTAGAGATTCCTCTGTAAATAATTTTCTGTTTATCTCTGGACTCATTTATAATTGGGTTATTTGATTTGACAGTGTCTAGTTTCTTAAGTTCTTAATATATTTTGTGTATTAGCCCTGTGTTCAATGCGAGGTTGGTGAAGATCATTTCCCATTCTGTAGATTACAATTTTGTTTTATTGGAAGTGTACTTTGCCTTGCAGAAATAGAGGGAACCTTGTAAACCTCAAAACCACCTTTTCACCCTACATGTTCTGAAGTTGAGTTCTTCTACCTGATGTGTCTTGAGCGCCCCCTGTTGGTCCTGAGCTTCCCAGACTGACCCTTAGGACTGCTCTAGAAAAAGAAAGTCAGTGAAGTTCTGCACTTCAACATACTCTATATAATTTGTACACAGCCCTAGGAACTCATCCTGATACCCAAACTGAATCATTTTTGCCCTGTTATATCCTCTGAATGTTTTTGAGACTTATTTCATCTTCAAATTAAATATATACTTCACAGTGGAACAGAATTTTCAACATTCATATACCAAATACTATAGAGAAGAACAGTACAGAAAATTCGTGAAAAAATTATTCTGTAGATTTGAGTGGCAGCTCAGGCATAGAAGATTCCAGCTCTTAGTGTCTCTGTACTACTGCTCTCTAGCAACACTGGGTTGATTGTTCTGGCTTTATAGAGAGAATTCTGCAAATTTGGTTTCTTTAAAAACAGACACATTGAGAGAACATGTTTCACATTAATCCCAGATGTGGGGATACAGGACAACTTTGGACTGTCTGCTGCAGCTCAGAATGATTTCTTTGTGCTGTAGCAGAGGCATTGTTTTGCCAAATGCAGATAGTTTTGCAATGTGTAACATTTAGAAATCTTGAAACTTCTCATAGGGTATATAAAAGATAGAGACCCAGTAGTGTTGGCTGCTTGTTGGTGGTCTTTCAGGACTTTGGTTGTGGTTTGTTAGTAGTCATGCTCAAAGAAGAAACAAAAGGAAATAAATTGTATCCAAAATCTCTCTCTCTCTCTCTCTCTCTCTCTCTCTCTCTCTCTCTCTCTCTGTCTGTCTGTCTCTGTCTCTGTCTGTCTTTCTTTCTTTCCTATTTAGTGGTAGGAAGGATAAAGGGTAAAAAAAAAAAAAAAACCCAGAAAGTAGCAAAAACCAGCTACAGTGATTCTCTTACTGTCTTCAGTATTCAGCATTCTGGATGAGAGTTCATCATATCATTCAGTCACTGTTTTTTTTTCCATAATAATGCATGGACAAGTCCTCAGGCCTTGAACTGTTCATTACAGCAACAGCTGTTTTAGGATCTGTGTATTTCTCTTTAGTGGAACAAGAAACAAGGTAAATCTAGCTTAGCACTAACCCCACAGTGAAAGGTCCTTACTCAGTGATAATCACTTAATGGGAACACCTGTGAGTCCAGGACTGGGATCCTCAGCCTGAGCTTCAGCATCAGGCCCTTAGTTTTAGCAGTCACTCCTCCTATACCCTGTGCTCCCCTTTCCTCCACCCTCCATACTTGATAATTCTTTCCAGTCCCAATGTATTCATAATTATCTATACTATTTCCTTTTCCTGGAGATATTTATCTGCCCTCCTACCCAGTCCCTTAGGACTTAACATTCTTTCATGTTAATCCAGTTTTTTTATTCCCGCACTGACACATCAGCTGTGACAGAAGGCTGTAGTATGAGAAGAAGATGTTGATGAAGAGTAGGTCACAATAAGGGATAGATAGTTTCTGTGCACAGAATAGGGATCATGACTTTCATCAGCAATTAGAACTATAACAACCATTTTGTCAAAAATGTAATGGAGTGTTCTTGGTGCTTATTGCTTATGCTACAAGAGGCCTAACAAGTTTAATGTTAAAGAACATAAACATGAATGCTTGTAAAGATAGAACAGAAGATGGAGTTGAGCCAATTTTTTATTGTCCATTCCTCAGCTGATGGGCCTCTAGGCTGATTCCAGCTCTTCACTGCCAGTAGGAGGCTGACAGTGATCACAGATAATTGGTATGTTTGCACTACAAGGTCCTTAGATGGATGCCCTGGAACAACATAGCTAGGCAACATGGCATTTCTATTTTGAGCTTTAAGGGAAATATCCAGGTTACACTATCTCCAGCCATGTATTACAGTTTTCGTTTCATCAAGTACTCATCATCATCAGGTATCTTTTGTTTTCTGTAAATGCCATACTTGCTGGGATGAGATATTATATGTCTGTAGAACAAATTCATTCTTGGCCTTACATAGGCTTGCGGTGAGGAAGAACTCTGCATGCTGTGGTGATAAATCAGGGAATAACCACTATCCATTGTTTATAAAATTTTATCCTTCATCATTCTTGCAATGTTCTCTCTGTCTGATCCATTAGAGATGTGTGTCTCCTCAGGATTGTGTGCTGGAGCATTTTAAACTGCTCTGTGGACTTTCTGAGGGTCATAGCAGCATAGAAGCAGAGTTAGGAATATCACAGTGACTGAGGTGTGTCTAATGGAATGTTCTTGGTCATAGTGTGCTCCATTCAAATCCATGTCAGTGAAATAATAACAAGGGGTCAACTTATGAATAGATCTTATTTTGTCATAGGATCTGTAATTTTCATACATGGACTGCCTCTGCCATTGTCTTAGTACCAAATGGATAGATTCTGGGTGCTATGTCTTGTTATAAAAATGATGCTGTGATGAATTTTATAATCCTCTTGCTTATGCTTGCATCATTTAACTATAGTGTGGACGATCTTATCCCCTACAGTAGAGATGTGACTGGATGTTAAAGTAAGCAGGAAGAAAAAGGGTTCTATGTAGGAAGAAGACACCAATATTCAAAGGAAATCCTCATACTCATCGTCCTCTAGCTCTCTAAGGGTGAGAGTTCCTATCCTTGTCAAAATGGGAGGTGTTTCCAGGTCACAGACCAGTGAAACTCTTTACAACATGTGTCTTCTATCTGAGCCCAGGGTTAAAGCTCAACATCAGTCATTGCAGAGAAGATGCACATCCTTGACAAGGCCATCATCCTACCATTATATCATATTCTTCAGCTTCGATGCATATCAGATGAGTATATGCCTCATGAAACATCTGCTCAGTCTCTGCTCCTCCATGTGAGACACTGACAGAGTTCTGAGGAAGAGACATGTCGTCTTCTAGATCTTTTATCATGTGTAGAAATTTAGTAAAATTATGAAGGAAAATCTGCTCTGTTCTTAAACATTCATTATGAAAATGTACAGTCAGTACTGGGAGAAAAACACCAATGCAAGGCACAATAAAATTGATCTGATGGTTGAATTTGACCTTCTTTATATTATCTCCAGTGATGCTGGGTCCAAACAAATATTCAGAGCATATAATAACTAGCAATGCATTTCTCGACCTGTTGCCCAAGATATTGTGATGATCCTAGGTCTTAATACTTCTATGTGTTTCTTGAATCCATTGCATGATAATCTATAGTTATCAGGGAAATCAAATATGACTACTAACTTCATTTACGTTGGGGTTTGCTCTCGTGCTGCTGTGCATTCAAATGATAAATATTGGCACCCTAGATTTGATTGCAGTCCAGAGTACACTCTCATGTACACTAAATGATGTGTAAACATTGCTTCCCATTATTTTCTTGTTGGCTAAATAAAGATGCTAACAAACAATTACTGTGGAGAATATAGATAGGCAGAGCCTCAGTTCTCAGGCTTGGGTTTCAAAGCAGGAACCATGAGGCCAGCAGGGAGAAGCCGAAGTGAGAGAAAAGTAAAAAGATGGAGAAAGACCTTAGCCTAATGGAGTACATCAAGCCAGGATGGAACTACTTACTGTTACGTGACTTGGGGAAGGCAGTTAGGCAGTGGCCAGACTAACTGTAAAAACTAGTAAAATAGTATCTGCATAGGTATTGTGCTAAAGCTGTTTTAATAAGTTAATAGGTCTTTTAGTCAATTAATGTTAAAACAGCCCTATAGAGTTCATTAAATCTTCCACATTAAGTGGTTCCACATTTAGTCAGTATGTGATCTTCATGCCCAGAGCAGTCACATTTGCCTGTGTAATTGTCTGCATTTTACTTAGTCAGAGTATATCCTGTATTTAAATTTGAACATCAGAACTGAAGACGGATTTCTTTAGATATTTGGCTACTTCAAAGATTAGTTGAAGCTATGCTTGTAGAGAGGTTTGCTTGGAAATATAAACAATATTTTGACACCAGTCAGACATGGAGTGTTTTTAACTCTTCATGCTCCTTCCATGCTACTTTTGTTGACCTAGAGCTCCCTGTGTTCCAAGTGACCAATGCTAGCCCTGAGCAGTTGCAGGGATGTTTGTACCTGAGATCAAAATTCACTTTCTTTAAGGGGTATCTGGTACAGTAGTATAGGCTTAGAGTTCCCAAAAACTACTCTATTTAAGCCACTTAAACATTTCAACCTCACTTCTAACCCACACACGAGAAAAAGGGGCAAAAGGTAGTAGGAAAAGGGAGTTGTCAACTTGCTTAAATGTAGTTCATTCTGGCAGTTCTGCTCTTCCCTGTCAGGATACCAGCAGTTCAGTCCTATAACTGTCACATAAATGAAGCATAGAGGCTTTGCTTGACAAAGTTTCAGAGCAGGTGTTGAGGCATTGCTTCACAAATTTTCAATGATCTCTAGCTTATCAGCACTACCCCAAAATATTGTGTTTGTTCCAGGTGTAATGCTGTTTAGAAATCTGCTATTTCTCCTTAAAGTGTTGGTTTTTTTCTCTTCATTTCTCAGCCCTAAGGAAATTGATACAGGGAACTCTTTTTTTCCCACAGAGAATGTTGAAAGAGGGCATTTGGCCAAGGGCTTGAGATGATGATGAATTTTTTTGCTTGGACTGTGAGCACTCATGCAGAAACAGCATGAAAGAAAGTTAAGACCTTGACATAGCCATACCTGGCTAGATACTGTTAGCTGTAAAAATGTTTCCTTAGAGTCTGCTTTGAGAGAAATGGAAGGCAGGCTTGAAACATCATACTTTACAGATATTTTACAACAGAGGACCCCTTGACAATTAGCATAGGCTGGCATAGCACACCTCTTGGTTTGGGACTAGAAGTAGGTCAAGTTTAATCTTAGGAGAGCATTTAGTTCAAGTTATGTTGGTATGACATTCTTGTAAACACATTGGCTTTAGTCCAGGGAAATTTATGATTAAACTTTCCTGTGTATTGTTTAAAAGATAATGAGAAGTTTATGCTGACTGTTTTTATTAATTAATTGATTTTTATTATATGATTTCTTGTTGGTTATAGAATTTTTTTTTCATTTCCTTGTCACTGTGTTGATTTTTGATTGCCATAGTGATTATAACAATGAAAAAAACATGATGTAGTATGTAACAAAAATATTGAACTACATTTCAATAAATACTGGGTTTGGCCCATGAAGTTAAGTTCTTAGCTAGTTAGACAGAAGGCAGGGCATATAAGTCACACACATGAAAAAGTAAGCTAGAGAGAGAGAGAGGCAGACAGAAAGAGACAGTGAGAGAGAGAAAGAGAGAGACAGAGACAGAGAGATAGTGAGACAGACAAACGAGGAACAGTAGGAAGAGAAATAGATGGGGAATAAGCAAACAAGGAGGTAGAAAGCTCAGTAATAACAAGCAATAGATATAGACAGATGATAGATAGATAAATAGATAATTAGATAGATACATAGATAGAGAGATAATACATAGATTATTAGACAGATAGAAATGTAGATAGATAGATAGATAGATAGATAGATAGATAGATAGATAGATAGACAGACTGACAGGAAGATAGTAAGCGAGCCAGGAGTTATTTGGTCAGGAAGACAGAAAGCAAGACAGAGACAGAGACAGAAAAGTTCTCTTGGGCATTAAGGCGTTCACTAAATATGCCTGAGTATTCAAGTATTTCTTTTTCCTCCATTCCACAACCTCTCCTCAAGAACTAGATCCTCTAGCTAGTTGTTCAATTAACGGTTGGTTTCCCTTAATCAGCCACTCACTGCCAGCTCAATTTTTCCTACTGTGGATCCACCTCTCTTTCCTTCTGTTTGCCATTCCTGGAACTAGCCTTAGAAAGTGGCAAATAACCAGTAGCAAATGGCAACATGAATCCATAGAGATACCATGATCCTTCAGAAAAAGCAAGGCTCCACTAATCTGGCACAAGTCAGTGGAAATGGCCAGAATCAGCCAGAGTACCATGAAAGGTTCTTGGCAATGTTTCTTTCTTCAAAGCAGGCTGTCCAAGACCAGTGAATACCAGCAAAGATAAGTAAAGACCTGTGAAGTGTTTTACTGCATAGCAAGGCTAAAGCACTCTCCCATTGTCTGTGAGGTTCTACTTGCATTTCTTCCAAACATTCTATAGCCTCTGGTGGGTCTACTCCAGCAAACCATCACCTCCTTTTAAACATGAAAGCTTCCAGCAAAACATCATATGCCCTATCACAAGATAGATTTCATCAAAGCATCACTGATGATGAGGTGTAAAGTAAGATCCTGAATATCAAGAGTAGTCCCATAAAATGCTGTCTTTGGCTGTGACAAGGCCATCATAACCATGGCTTTACTACATGAGAGAAGAAACATATCAGAACAAGAAAGGGAAATGGTTAGGAATGAGAAAGTGTCAGGACCAGTAAATGAGAGGGGCATCAGTAAGAGTGACATTTGGAGAAATAATCATTCAGAAGAGCATATGGTCTCATCTGTTTCTATTCACATTTAGCATTCTTTTTTAAAATGGGTTTTTCTTTCACTGTATTCTTTTTCTTTTTTCTGTTGTATGTGTTCTTTTGCTCATATATGAACTATTTGGTATGCTATCTGTAAATGTCACCATGTGAGAGGCTTTTACCTGATATTACCAAAGAATTTACGTGTATGTTTGTTATATTTGTTTCATATTAGTGGTACTTTCTTTCATCTTGCAAATATTTGAATGTAAATGTCTATAAATAACAAAAGCATCATAAGTCTTTCTAGGGGTAGGGCTGATTGCTGTTATTCTTTGGATTTTATCAGATTCCAACAACCATTAAACACAATGTGGCTTTACTTTTATTATGGAAGCAAAAACCTGTACAGGCCATGAGAAGTAAAGCAGAGAGTCATACATGTCTAGTCTTTTACTAATGTAAATAGGAACACCTTGGACCTTACATGGTGAACAAGAAGTTACCAAATAATGGCTGTGTGCAGTTAAATAATGGTTTTTCCGACATTTTCCACAAGAACTTTTTATGAAAGAACGAAGATATTAAACTTTATTGCTTTTTTTCAAGACACTGTTTCTCTGTGTAGCCCTGGATGTTCTAGACACCATCAAACTCACAGCAATCTGCCTTCCTTTACCTCCCGAAGGCTGGGTCCAACATGCCTGGCTTCATATTAAACATATTTTTTGAGAAACATATTTCATGAACTAAACCTGTCCTCACACAAATACTTGATCAATAAAAATGGCATTTTGCAGTAATAAAGGGAAAAGAAGAAATTATTTTCTCCTTTGCTGTGAGTGTAGTATTAGTGTGTGTGGGGGGGGGGATCTTGGATAGAGAGCTATCTAGGAAATGACTTTCCAGAATTCAAACATTACACTCAAGGCAAGTAATTATCAATAGGGGGACAGCATGGATCACAGATTCCTGCACTCTGAGACCTAGAGTTTACTCCTCAACAGGACCCCAATATGCCAGTTTCCCCAAAGTAGCACCTGATGGAGGAACAGAACGTGGTGAGACCTTCATTCATATAATATTTTTATTTAGGAGACAGATGCGCAGATTAACTAGGTTCTTTTACAGTTTTTAAGAGTCTATGACAAGAGCCAGAAGGAAGAGTATGGGAAATTTGGACTGCCGTTTTCTCAGCAAACTTCCCTAAGTCCCCACAAGAGCTACAGAATTGGCATCATCTGAGTTTGAGATAAGTGGCTCCTGCCTGTAGCTTCACAGGAGAGTGATATGAATCTTAGGAACTAACTGCGGTGATTTTGGTCAGAACTTGAGTCCTTCAAGGCAAGGGTTGTGACTTACATAGGACGTAGTCTTTTGGAGTTTGTATATAGGTAAATGAAAGGAAAAACCAAGTGTAGACATAGGAAAGGCTAGCTCTGCTCATCTCTGAACCTGGTCCTCAGGCTCTGCCCAAATAATTAATATTGTTATATTTTTTCTTTTTGATATCTTATGGAAATACTTTTGATTTTGTGATCTTTATCTAAGTTTCTCACTACTGAATGCATCACTGATAGTATCTAATGCAAGGATTAAAGAGCATTATAGGTGATGTGGTGGGTAGATTGTAAGAGCCAGAGTATGGAGATGAGTTCTATGAAGTGTTGCCCTTTGGATGAGACAAGGTCATAACAACAATCAGTGCTCAGAGGCTGTGATTCCTCCACATGAAAATGTAATGAAAATAGGCAGGACAGTGTTTGATGGTGAGAAAGGGTCAGCAGGAGTGGTAGGGAGAGAACAGAGAACAATGAAGATCATTCCAGTCATAGTTCTTTCTATGCACAAATAGAATCCTTAGAAATAAATTGTGAGATTTCTCCCACTCTTTCTGTTTCTTTATTTGGCTGAACATTCACTTTTCAGTACACATTGTACACCTTGAATATGTATCTGAATATTTCTTATTCATCTCACAGTGCACACCTTGACATGATAAATGAACATTTCCTTTGCAACACACATTGCATTCCTTGACATGATATCTGTATTTATCACCATGTGATAGGATCTCATCTGTTATCGCTACCAAAGTTACATGTATGTTATATTTATTTGTATTTTGTTTAAATGACCCCTGCTTTCACCTTACAGCAATTTTTAACATAAATGTCTATAATTAACAAAACTTGAACAAGTCCCTATTTGGAACATTCCCTCCCTGTAGCTCACAGATCACCCATTATACTACAAAACATTAACACAATGTTCTTTTACCAACTCTGTGATAAAAGTGAAACTGTCTTCAGGATACAATATATAGATAAAAGATACAAACATGTCCAGTTTTTTCCTAGTGTAAAAGAGGAGACTTCTGTCTGTTTCTGATAAACAAAGTGTTTCTCAAGACTGGAAGTGTACAGTTAATTAATGGCTTTCCTTATTTTCTATATGAATCATGGTTGAGGGTTGTAAATTTTAAACACATATTTTGTAAATAAATTGTTTTCCACCCAAATAATAGTTTAATATAAATGCCTGTTGTCTAGTGATAACATGGTAATGAAGGGAAAACATGAAATTATTTTCTCCTTTGTTGCGATTTTATGCTTAGTACTGAGGGGGTCTCTAAAATAGCGGACTACCAGGGGAATGCCTTTCAAGAAGCCAAAAATTCATTGCAGGCAGGTAATTATGTAAGGGTCCACGTGTCTCACAGAAACACGGACGCTGAATTCTAGAGCTTACTTCTCATCAAGAAAATCATGTTAGCCTCTCCAAAATAGCACAAGATAGTGGAAGAGGACAAGGTAAGTCCTTCATTCACAGAACATAATCATTTTGAATTAGCAGAAAGGTTCCTAGGTTAACCAGACATTTTGCCATATGTAAGAGTGTATGAAAAGAGATAGAAGAAATAATCAGGATAATTGGGACTGAGCATTTTCAACTACAACCTTCCCCAAGTACCCAATGTAGCCTGGGCCTCAGCTGAGCTTAAGCTAAGAGGCTCATTGTCTGTGTTTAGAACAAAGGTGATTGTTTTTTTTTCTAGATGAACAAAATCTAATACGATATATGATGAAGAACGTGATACATTATGTTGCTGAATCAGAAGAAAATACAATTGGGCCCATCTATACCTGCTGTGCACAGTTCTTATGGAAGGCAAATCTATCTCAAAGGTGTTAGAGTGTACAGATTTTAGAGTGTGTCCTCATGTACCTCCCCTAATCCGAATACCACTGCAGCTTTTCCCTGAATCTCGTGACGGAAATAGGTCACTAGCACTGTGAATTTTCTAAGAATGTGATTCTCGTGATGTTACCAGCTTCGTTTCTAAGTTTGAAATTATTTTTAGCGTTTAGTTCTTTTAGACTGAATATATATAATATTATACATTTTATATTATGATTATTATATATGTTGTATTATATATGTTTGTGGCAAAATGAGCACTCTGTTTTATCAGAGGTTACAGACTACAAACAGAGAATTTTCTACGAAATCATTAGATTTCTTGACTCCAGAAACAACAAGCAGTTTTTCTGCACCCAATTCTGCATTGCCCCTCTTTTCCATGGGTGCGCTGTGCCCCCTGCTGGTCCTGAGCACTACTACAAGGAGGTTTGTGTCTAGGTTCATACTGAAAGCCTGTCACTGTGCCTTGTACAGTAATAAATGGTGGAGTCTTCAGTTCTTAAGCTGTTCATTTGCAGGTAGAGACTGCTTTTGGAATCATCTCTTGAGGTGGTGAATCTTCCTTTTACAGACTCCGCATAGTGTTTTTCATAATTATTAGGTTTGTGTTTAATTACAGCAACCCATTCCAGTCCCTTCCCTGGAGCCTGGCGAACCCAGTTCATCCACCAGCTGCTGAAAGTGAATCCTGATGTGGCACAGGAGAGCTTTAGGGAACTTCCAGGCTTCACCAAGCCTCCTCCTGACTCCACCAGCTGCACTTCACCCTGGACTCCTGCAAACACAGAGAATTCTCTCAGTCAATTGTCACAAATACCCCCTGTAGCTATCACTAACATCCACTCACACACTTAGAATCTCTTCTAATAAATTACCATTTAAACGAACAAAAAGAAAAATCCAGCTCAATCTCAACTCCATGTTGGATGTTCCTGTTCAAGTTGATCAATGAATGTGAATCTGGAGGTATCTGCCTTCATTAGAGCTGTAACATCAGGATTGGTTTTTATGAGCAGAGAGGCACTTTATTTGCATATCTTGCTGCCATATCATGAGCTGAGGAATGTGACCCTTACAGAACAGAAGAAATGGTGCAGGTGTCTGTGATGAAATAGGATCAAGGTGGCATTTACAAAATTAAAGTATTGCTATTGTCCTGGGTGCTTAGCTCAGTTAGTAGAAAACATCTTTTTTCATTTCTGAGCCCTGTGTTCACCTCGAGCACTGTGTGGATAAAGAAGACGTGGAAGCAGAAGAATCATATGTATGAGTTTTCCTTTTGATACATAATCTTGTTTCTCAAAAATAAACAAGAAAGAGAAGAAAAAAAGAAGAAGAAAGCAAAAAGAATCACTACTTGGTGCGAATTTCAGTTATAAATCGTCATAGAATTTTACCATTTACATTAAATTATCTTTTATTATAATTAATAAAATAAATCCTTACTTTATTATTCTTTTTACATGTAAACTGTTCTGCTGTCTTAGGAGAAATTATCACAAAAATTCATAGGAAATAATGACAAGATACATAATTAGCATATGATAATTTAAAGCACATTAGGTATAGTTCAGTGTATCCCAAATACCTACATTCCACTGAATGAACAAAATGTGGCTTAGGACGTGGTTCAGCAGTATACTTGATCTATGCATCTCGAAGTCGGAGCCTTACAAAAATAAAATAACTTAATTACATAAAAAATACTATGTGTGATTGTTCTTTGATTAATTGTAAAAACACATTGAATACCTCTGTTTACCACTTTAATCATCCAGGAAGGGTCTCTCCTAACCGTCATGCAGGGTCAGGTCACCTCTTCTGTGTCTTCCCTAAGGTTCCTAGTAGACCCATTTCCCTCCATACCATATTATTCTGCCCCACAGATCTACACAGTTTTGTGCTTTTAGTGACATCTCATTCTTTTCTTTCTCACAAAAAAGACCCACTTGACCCTTTAGAGATGAGCCTTCCCTGTACCATCAGGTAAAAGAAGCTCATCCAAAGTAAAGAGATTAGATGTGGAGAGATACAAAAGAGTGTCAATTGGCCACAGTTTATGAAGACTTTTGTGGCAAGACTTGGCTAAGAGACAGAATGTGGCAGAGAGCTGGTGCCTTTCAAAACAGCAGAATTATATTAAAGACAGTGACACTGACCCAAATATACATGACATGCTTCATGTTCATTTACTGATTCTGGAGGATGGGGAAAAACATGAAGTTTTTGTGTGAGGAGATGTTTCTTCTATACTCCTGAAAAAGTAAAATTATTCAAAGTAAATCTTTAGTAGAAGATTGGACCAACAATAAAATCACAAAGTCGTGTAAAACAGGTTACTTTTAAAGATACTGGAACCAAAGTTAAGAATACTTACATTAGGAGATGATATAGAAGGATTATTCTGACTTAAAGTCTTCTTAGAACAAAGAAAATAAATTCTGATACTGTAAACCTAGCCAATGACTCAGGGTTCCTTAAGTCATAGGTCTAGGAGAAGACTATAACTGTCACTTTTCTAAATAGCATAAACTGTACCTGTACTCTAAATGCTTATCCTTATAGTCACTACTCACAGATAGTTGTAGTTATCACCACTCATGAAGGAAATGTCTCTTTGCAACATAAGTTAAACTGAAGGGAAAAAGGGAAACAATTTTAAAAAGAGTATGTGTCAACTAAGAGCAGTTTGCAGGGAAGAAAGGGACAAGGAAATGATGTAATCATATTATATTATAATCCAAAAAAAAAAAAAACCCAATCACAAAGGAAACCAAACATTTTATTTGTTTCATTTATAAGATAGACATAAAATAGTAAAAACTGCCTGCCACAAAGCTCATTAGACAGAGTGATTTCTCAGAATGCACAAAACAAAGATTCTTGTCCCCAGAATCTATAAATTCCCTTTCTGATGGTGCATTCCTGTGATCCCAGAACCGAGGAGGTAATTCAGGAGAATCAGAAATCAGGATAATCCTTGTTACTTCAAGACTGAGGAAATCCTAGCACTCATGTTGCTGTTTCCCCACAAATATAATACAACACATAACCCTAGAGATGCTTATGCAGGAAATATTACAGGACGAGAAAAGTTCCACACACAGGAAGCCCGTCTTCATCCTCCCTCTGCACCTGCTACACAGGCTGTCTTCTCAGTGTGTGCTCTACAGCACCTGACAGATGGAGCCTTATTCAAATAGCATGTGGGAAGCCATCACACTGCATTCATTAGGATGCTTTCTTTGGATTTTTTTGTTATGCCAGCTCTCTGCTTTTCTTTCTTCTGCTCAGGTCTTATTGTGTGTAATTATGTGTATGGTTTACAGTAATTTGAAATATTAAAAAATATATTAAATTCAAGGTACATGACAGTTGTCTTGCATTGCATTTCACACACCTGGATGTGAGCTGCTCCTCTCTCTCAAGTGTAATTAATTAAAGTCCCAGATACTCTGAGCTGAGTGGATCCAAGCTCATATATTGTTCATGTTAGGAAATTTGTTAGAGGGACATAAAATCCAACATAAATGGATCATGATATACACCCATCCATATTTAAGTGAGATTTATTCAGCATTAAAAATGATGAAATAATGTTGATTGGAAGCAAATCTGTAATTATGGATTTTCCAGTTAGTAATGACCACATGCTGGTAAATAACAGTATACTAACTAGGGAATAACTGGCTTTATTCAATTTGAATAGCATAAATGTGCCCACTGAATCCATATCAATCAATATATTTATTGGTGTTCTAGCTACAGCATCAGTCACAAAAAGAAAGTGAAATAATACAGATTGGCAAATGAAAAACAATTTGCCACTGCAGATTTCATGAATGCATATATAATATTTAGGGTCACAAAAAGTTACAACTAATGAATCAATTAAGAAAGATGTTGGTATGCACTATAGCCTTATAGCTTTATTTTGATAAAACAATACTAATTATACTCAAATAAATCAAGAAGAAATCCTAATTTCCATTATTACAAAATTAAATAAAAATTGAGAATTAAGTGGTAAAATATGTGTACAATGAAACTATAAATGACTAATAAAAATACTAAAATGATCATAACTGGAAAGAAATACATTGTTCAGATGTCTAGAAAAATAAATATTAAAATGTCTGTATCACCCTTAGATGATACATCAAAACAGCAGTGTAGATTTTGTCAATTTAGAAAAACTAGAGATGTCTAAATAGAAAATCAGCTTAGAAAAATCTCAGTACCTTGAGAAATTTAATTGTGCATTTAACTGATTATCAGTTGATGTGATAGGGCCATAGACCAAAGAAGTATACACCTATCAAGGGTATGCAGAAAGACATCCACAGGGTAATGAGGAAATTTCTAAACACACATCATAAGAGACATGACCTCTACCAAGATGTCATTTCAAATTTTATAGGATATCACCTTAAAGACTGATGGAAAGAAATGCTGGTGAGGTAGTGGATGATATGTAATCATCCTGTTTTGCTTGTAGGAATATAAACTGGTGAAAATCCTAATGGAGACAGAATGGAAGACTGCAAAATGTGTACAACAGAATTAATATGGAAACTTTCTCCCTATTATGTGCATATGACAGGCATGAAAAATCTGTTGTGTGAACACCCACTCTTACATTGTTGAGAGTAACAGTGACTTGGACAGCCATGTCACAGAGTATGCATGAACTACATAATGTATGAAGCATATGTTAATTCCAAGATATAACAGAACCAAAAGACATTCTATTCTGTCCTTGATAGCATGCCTGAACCAGAAAGATAAGATGCTTGTTAATGAGGTGAGACATGGGAGGAGTAATACCTGTGGTAGGAATTTGCTAGGCAGAAAGACATTGAAGAGCTCCAGTGTGAAAATGATAATGCCCACTGTAGATGAAAATGCAGTGTAGGCTGAAAATTATTATGTGAACAGATTTTAACTGTGCTCAACAATTAGGTCTATGTATTATATGAATCACATTTGATTCACTCCTGTGGGCTACATTTAATTAAAAAGTGTGTAAACAATCAAATTAGCACAAAACCACAAAGAATCTTGGATGAGGTGACCTCTGTTCCTTCCCATAACCCATGGTTCATAGTTTGGCTCTACCTCTTGATCAGGTAACTGAATCAGACCTGTAAGGAGGATCCAAGGAAATATGCCAAACCTACACATGGCTTATCATTTTGTGTTTTAACATGGACACACTTGTCAATACCAACCAGGAATTTACTCAACAATGGACATATGTTGATGAGATAAGTGCTTTTTTCCACCAAAATAACCACGATATTATACACCTTTTATTAATTAATTATTTTTTTTCACTTTTTATACCAGTCATACTCTCCTCCTTCCTCTCCTCCAAACCCTTCCTCCTCTCACCTAACCCCACCCTAATTTAGAAAAGGGGACACTTTGCAGCCTTACTCTATTGTTCTTTTTTCAACTGAAATTCCTCTGCTTTATTCTCAGAAGCTACAAAATCAATTCATGGGAAACTGTGACAAAACCAACTCAAATATGATACTTGTGGGGACTTCATATTAGGCTCAGTTCTACGTGCATGCACATATGAAATTGAATCATGTAACATGTGTCAGAAGTGGTCAAGTCGCAGAGTAAATGGAAATAATTTACATGTTAGTAGATAGAGGGATGTCTCATAGATGATGGCAAAATTGCCTGCTCTTTTATTATCATCTTATGAAATTAGTACTACCTAAGAGAAGGAAACGGCTATGTTGTAAAAGTAGAAGCAAACACAAGGTCAAAAATACATAGCCATGACTGGTGTCACATGCTTTGAATCCCAGCATTCAGTGAAGCAGAAGCAGTTCTGTCTCTGTGAGTTTAAGACCAGCTGGGCCTACAGAGGGAGTTCCAGGACAGCCAGAACTACAAGGAGAGACCCTGTCTCAAAACAGACAAAACATTGTTATTCTTAATTTACCTTCAGGAAGAGATGGCTCAGGTTATAAAAGTACTGGTTGCTCTTCCAGAGAACTTGGGTTCAATTCCCAGCACTCACAGACAGCTCACAATTGCCAAGACCTCCAGTCCCAGGGAATCCAACCCATGGTGTACAGACACACATGTAGACAGAAGACTCATTCACATAAAACATAAAGGGTGAGAGTACTTTTAAAAATAGAAAATTTTCTTCAGAAGTCTTAATATTGTTCAAGCATAAAGAAATAATATTCTGCCAGGAAGTGGTGGCACATGATCTTAATCCCAGGATTTAGGAAACAGAGGAAGGCAGGTCTCTAAGTATGAGGACAGAATGGACAATAAATTTAGTTTCAGAACAGACAAACCTACACAAACTGTCTCAAAAAAGAGAAACAAACAAACCAACACAAATGAATAAATGATCTAAGTGACCATGAAAATAGAAACACATCTATAATTAATTACTCCTATATTTTGAGATTAAGAACCATAAGCAATTTGCAGTGTGGGCTTGCCAATTTATAGTATTCAATTTAGGCCAACATGTTTTTCTTGCTAAAAGTCAACTTTCCCTTCTTTCCACCTACTCTAGAACCTGAAGCTCTAGGAGAAAGTGCCTCAGAAGTAGAAGGAGATTCTCATTCTATGGAACCAATTATTTCCAGCCTTCTATTCCTCTTGGTTGTGTCTGCCTCATTTTATTTAGTTCCATATATATTGTTAAGTTGATTGTATGAGATGTTTCCCATCTATTTATGAGTGCACTTAGTGCTATGAACTTTGTCATAGCACTGCCTTCATTGTGCTTCATAAGTTGGGACCTTCATTTTCATTGAATTTTATGAGGAAGTCCCTAATTTCTTTCTTTACTTCTTCTCTGACCGAGTTATCATTGAATAGAAAGTTGTTCAGTTTCCAAGTGTGTGTAGGCTTTTTGTTATTTCAGTTTTAGTTGAGGTCCAGCTTTATTCCATGGTGGTTTGATAGGATGCATGGTATTATTTCAATTTTCTTCTGTCTGAGGCTTGCTTTGGTCAATTTTGGAGAAGGTTCCATGAGGTGCTAAGAAGAAGGTATAATCCTTTTTGTTTTGGTGAAACATTTTGAATTATCTGTTAGCTCCATTTGATTCATGACATCTGTTAGTGTCTTTATTTCTTGATGTAGCTTCTGTATTGTTGACCTGTTATTGGTAGGTGTGTTGAAGTCTCCCACTATTAATGTGTGAGAACCAGTGTGTGATTTAAGCTTTATTAATGTTTGTTTTACAAATATGGGTGCCTTTCTATTTGGGGTATAGATGTTCAGAATTGTTATGTCATCTTGGCTGACTTTTTTTTTTTTTTTGATGAGTATGAAGTGCCCTTCCTCATCTCTTTTGATTAAATCTGGTTGAAGTTTTTGTTGTTGTTGTTGTTGTTCAATATTAGAATGGCTGCTCTGGCTTGCTTCTACAGTCCATTGGCTTGGAAAACCATCTAGCCCTTTACTCTCAGTTAAGGTCTATCTTTGTGGCTGAAATGTGTTTATTGTATGCAGCGGAATGTTGGGTCCTGTTTATATATCCATTCTGTTAGTCTTTGGAGAATTGTGACCACTGATGTTGAAGGAGATTAATGACCAGTGACTGCCAGTTCCTTTTTTTTTATATTGGTTGTCATACTGTGTGTTTGTGTTGCTATACTTTTTTTTGCTAAAGTGTAGTATTTACCTTGTTTTTGTATGTTTAGTCAGTCTCCTTTGGTTGGAATTTTCCTTCTAGTGTCTTCTGAAGGGCTAGATTTGTGGATAGGTTCTCTTTTAATTTGTTCTTGTAATGAAATATCTTGCTTTCTCCATCTAGAGTTATTGAAAGTTTTGCTTGATATAGTAGTCTGAACTGGTTTCTGTGGTCTTATAAGGTTTGTAAGACATCTGCACAGGCGCTTCTGGATTTTATAGTCTCTGATGAAAATTCAGCTTTGATTTTAATAGGTTTGCCATTATATGTTAATTGGCCTTTTTTCCCCTTTCTGCTTTTAAATATTTTTTTTTTTTTGTTTTTCACATTGTTTTGATTGTTCTATGGGTGTCAGGATTTTCTTTTCTGCTCTACTCTATTTGGTGTTCTATGTGCCTTTTATATGTTTATAGGCATCTCTTTCTTTAAATTGGGTAAATTGTATTCTATGAGTTTTTTGAAAATATTTTATGGGCCTTCAAGCCAGGCATCTTCTCATTCCTCAATTCCTATTTTTTTTAGTTTTTCATTTTTTCTTGCTGTCCTTGATTTCTTGGATGTTTTGTTTCAGATAATTTTTTTTTACATTTATCATTTTCTTTGATGGTTGCATCAAATTCGTAAATTGTATCTTCCACACCTAAGACTCTTTCCTCCATCTCTTATATTCTGTTGGAGATACTTATCTCTGCAATTCCTGTTTTCTTCTCTAAGTTCTCTCTTTGTAGGCTTTCATCAATTTGTGCTTTTATTATTGTTTCCATTTCACCTTCAAATCTTGAACCATTTTCTTGATTTTCTTCATCTAATTGTTTGAATATTCCTGAAAATATCCCAGTGATTTCTTCATTTCCTCTCCATCAGCCTCTGTCATGGCCTCTCTAAGGGCCTCAATCAGTTTAGCTGTATCTTCTTTTATTTGTTTGTATATTTTGTTTCCTCTGTTATGATCTTCATTAGGAAGGATTTGAGGTCATTCTCTTCTGTTTCAGTTGTGTTAGAATTTCCAGGGCTGATTGTGTTGGGATAACTGGGTTCTGGGAAGCAATATTATTTTGACTTTTATAGTTTGTGTTTTTATGCTGGCCTTTAGCTATCTTTATGTCTCTGGCATTGGCTGGTAATTTATGGTATACTTCAATGGCCACAGAGTAGGTCTTAGGTGAGTGACTATCTATTGAGAGAATCAGGGAACTCTTCAGGTAGATCATGCAAGTGACCTGAGATGAGACCTGGGTACTTTCCATTGACCATCTGGGTAACCTGAGGCCAGATCTACCTGTGTTCCCCACTGTGGTATCTCATCTAGCAGGGAGGCCCAGACACTGATGTTTTGTAGCCTAAACTTCTTTCTGATACAGAGTGCAGATTCTGTGTGCCCTAGCAGGCATGCAGCTAGTCCTTGGAGCTTGCGCTGTGCCTGTGTGGGTCTGGAAACTTTATTTGGATTGCCCAGGTGACCAGAGGTCAGATCCCCTTGTGTTCCAGTCTGTGTGGTCTCCTTTCAGCTAGAAGACCCAGAGTGTGGTGTTTTTGTAACCCAAAATTCCATCTGAGACATGGAGTTCAGATGGTACGTGCCCTGCCTGACTTACTATTAACTCGAGACTTCATCTGTGCCTGCAAAGAGGTAGGAACTTTTCTGTAGATTATTTAGGTGGCCCAAGGCCAGACCTACCCATGATTCAAATAGTGTTGACCACTCGCCTGTGTATCACCACAACTTGTGTTTTGTATTCACAGTTTCATCCTTAGGTGGTTGCTGTGCTCTCACTGCTGTCCTGATGATCAGACATGGTATGTGTTCAGCATTGTCATCTTGGATCCTCTTTCTGACCACAGATTGTTAATTCCTGTTATTTTGTTGGTGATAGTTGGTGTGTGTGTGTGTGTGTGTGTGTGTTTCCATTATTTCAGTTTGCTGGTGTGAAATTATTTATTTCCTGTGTTTTCTTAGGTGTAGTTGACCTTCTTTACTCAGAATTTCCTTTTATTAACTTCTGTTAGGCATTATTTGTGGACAAGTATTGTTTAAATTTTATTTTGTCATGGAAAATCTTCTTTTCTCAATCTATGATAACTTAAATTTTTGCTGAGGATAGTAGGCTGGCATCTCTGTAGTAGATGCAAACATATTTTTGTTTTGATCCCAAGTGTGCACCTTTTGCAGGGGTTTGGTCTTTGACAGCTAAAACATCCTAGTATGGACTCTGAAAGGCTGGGCCTTTGGTCTTAGGCATTGTCTCTTATTGTTTGGATGCTCATCACTCCACTTTAAGATGTTTCTAGAGAGAACTGATTCAGAGAATGCATCAAGGTTCCAGGATCTAGCTGCTGCTCCTGGTCCAGGCTACTGTGGTTATAGTCACATTTGATAAATTTCTGGTTTTCTGTTTAATGGAACCACTGGAATATTTCTGACTATGAAGAGTGTAATCGCTCCCAGGAACTGAGTCGAAGAAGGTCTACTTCTCCTGTTCCTATTAACCCCTCTTCTCCCCTATCCAGGATGTGTGTTGCAAGAGAGGTATAAGATTAAAGAACCTGAAATAAAGTAGGTTTGAAGTAGTTCAAAGCCTACAGGTATGGTCTGGCATCTATGGTCTGTTTGACTTTGTAAGACATTTGTCCAGAGTCTCTGTTGAGAAGTAGGCATTATTTTAATATGTCTGCCTTTATATGTTATTACATCAAGAGAGCTAATAACATATAAAGGCAGACTTATTAAAAAGTATATATATATATATATATCACAGCCACCTCTCTTCTCTTGGTCCCTCCCTCCCAACCTCTTCCTCCATCCCTAGTTCTTGTCTTGAAAAAAGAGAGGCCACCCCACTCGGCCACCCCACTCAGCCACCCCAGCACATCAAGTTGCATCAAGACCAAGTTTGTCATCATCTACTGACGATAGGCAAGACAATCTGCTTAGGGTGAAGTGATATAAATCAGGCTGTATAGTTCATGTCATAGATATCACATGCTCAACTTACTAGGGGACCCACATAAAGATCTAACTACCCATAGATTTTCATAGTTGTGCTTCTAATATGTTGGAATATCCAGACCTTGTTGTTGTAGGATATTTGGTCTCTAATGGTGCCATATTGCACTGGATGTTGTTAATTTTGTTCATGTTCTGGCCTCTAGTCCTCTGTGTTTGGGGTTATTATAGCTTTAGATGCCACTTTCTGAGTTCAGTTTGTTGAATGAATGTGTATTGGATTTTTTTTTTCATTTGCTTTCTGTTTCCTCTTTGTTCTTATTGTATGAGTGGTCTGTGTTCTGGTGAACAGAACATCTTCAGGTCCAATATGGTTTCTCTACTGGTGTTTTGGCACTCTGAGTGATCTTTGTGTTTTGGGTACCAAAGTTGCCTCTGGGATCTGGGATTATGTGAACTTGCATGGCCTCTGGGGTTCTGGATACCATTGTAGCCACTGTGGTTCTGGATACCATTGTAGCCTCTGGGATTCTGGTTTTGTATCTGGAGTTACTACTTCTGACATGGCCTATATCAGGGCAGAATGGTTTTCTGCTAGAGTTTTAGGTAGGGCTTGGAAAGTGGATGATACTTTTGGGAAATGCTGGCAAGATTTAAGGGGTCACTGTGGGCTGTGGACATTGTCTTACCTGCAGTTTCTAGTGTGGTTTCCTTTATAGCAGTAGCATTTCATCCAAGGTCTGGGCCAGTAGTTTTATTATTATTTTTAACTATGCTGAAGTAGAATTCCTGTGTTTGGTGTGCAGTGCATGCCCCCTGCTTGTCCAGAGCTCCTATGCAAGGAGGTTTGTGCCTGGGCTCACACTGAAGTCCCATCACTGTGTCTCCTGCACAGTAATACATAGCTGTGTCCTCAGTGGTCACTGAGTTCAACTGAAGGAAGAACTGGTTCTTGCTTGTTTCTCTAGTGATGGAGATTGGGCTCTTGAGGGATGGGTTGTAGACAGTTTCCCCACTGTAAGTTATATACCCCATCAACTCCAGGTTTTTCCTTGTGGAATGCCGGATCCAAATCCAGTAGTAACCACTGGTAATGGAGTAACCAGTGACAGAGCAGGTAAGGAAGAGTGACTGTGAGGGCTTCACCAGGGCAGGTCCTGACTCCTGAAGCTGTACTTCAGACAAAGTACCTTCAGATAAGAAGAGTAAATTCTATCAATCATGTGTTGGTACAACCCTTCATAGACACATGTATGAAGTAGTAACACTCACCAGGAAAGACTGTCACAAGGTAAAGAAGACCCAATACTCTCATCTTCTAGGCTACACTATCTTTTCCTCAGAGGTCAGCACTGGTGAGAGATGTGAGCTCCCACAGCCCAGGAGAGGATTTAAGTTAGAGCCAGAAGATGCATTTGCATGTGATGAGCCATCATTGCCTTCATAATTTTTGAGGGTGGATATTGACTCTGTTTGGTTATTACAATGTGACATCACTGTCTTTTGCTTCCTGCATATGTGAGTCTGGAATAAGAGAGCATTGGGGACCTTAGGGAAAAGGAAGTACATCTTTGCATGATGTCACCTTGATTTCCTAGTATGATCTCCCAAACTGCATTCTCCCACTCCTGTATTTTTAAGGTCTCAGATGAGTGAGAAACTTCTTTTTACAAAGGGGTTTCTGAATTCTGTCTTTCTGATTAGTAAGCTCTTACTGCTTCTGATTTTCTTCCCTCCCTCTCACCCATATGACATGTTTCTATCTTTCCAAAAACTTGGTAGACTGTCACATTGTTGTTGCACAGGGTCCATAACTGCCTCTTGCTTCATCCATTCTCTGGAATATGGAGGAAGTGCATACTAGAGGGACCAGCTATGACCACAGCATCACATCACATCTCATTCAAGGACTCTATATATTCTTCACATAGTGGCCTAGCTCGCAGCCCGCCCAAGGTATACAAAAATAACATGGTAACTGGTATGGGGCAGTCTACAAGAGTGCTATGGTTTGAATAGATATGGCATCCACAGACTCGTGTGCTTGAATGCTTAACCCATATGGAATAGCACTAATAAAGGTGATGATTTGTTGGAGGAAGCATACTGCTGTCAGGATAGTGTTTGAAGCTCCCTACGTTTAAAATGCACCCAGGGCAGCACAGTCTCCTGCTGCCTGAACATCAAGATATAGAAGTCACAACTACCTCTGCAGCACCTTATATGCCCCCAGCCATGAAGATAATGAAAAACCAGCACCATCTGTTTCCAGGCATGATGATAGTGGACTGAACCTCTGAAATTGAAGCAAGGCCCAATTTAAATTAAAAATAATAAAACAACATTCTTATGTGTTCAGAACAATAATAAAATGTATTCAGTAATTATATTTATGGTTTCTACATTAGACATAAAAATAATTTCTATACTATCAGTAGTGTTTGATATTTGATCTTTTTAAGTTATACATTTTCAAATAATAATTTATAAAATTACTGAATTTCACTCCCTCACTCCCATTTGGTCCAACTTCATAAGTCCCCATAGGCTATCAAAGATAGTAGCAATGTTTAAAAGTCTGAAGTCTCTTCTGAGAGTCATGTAATCTTTTAACTGTAATCTCCTATGAAATCAAAATTTTAAAAAGTCACATACTTACAAAATACAATGACACAGTATATACATCATCATCCCAAAATGGAAGAAAATGAGGACAATGAGGTAATACTGGACTAAAGCAAGAGCAAAAGTGAGGTGAAAAAACTCTCCATCTCAATGTCTGATGTAAAAAATGCTCTTCAGATCCACAATCCTTTCAGTTTTGTTGACTTCGTCATATTTCTTACTCCTGGGCTATTTTCACTCCCTGATAGTAGCTCTTTGCCTATATTCCATGACTCAGTTGTAAATGTAACTTTTATTTCACAGGTGTAATTGCCATCTCAGAGGTTTACTGCTGAATAAGCACACCCTTTCTAATTCATTCTGAACTCTGGCTGCCTGGTTCAATTCAGCTGTTCTGGCTCAAAACTCCTGTCCAAGCTGACTGATTCAAACTGGCTTCTCTCACTTCTCACTGAATTGCTCTGCTTTGTCTTCTACTAACTTCAATAATATGGTTAGATCCTCTTACTCTTCACTCTCTGACTCTTTCCTTCTTCACCTCTGTCTACCCTTTTCTCTCTGCAACCTGTCTCTCTAAACTTGTCCAGGTAAAACTGCGATACACCCATACCAACACCCTCTTTTATCTCCATCACTTTTCTAAGAAACCTCTTTTTGTTAAGTGCTGTTTTTTCCATATACATTTATATTATTATACATGTATAAAACAAAATACATACAGCTGAAAGACCCAGGTGACAATCATGAGTTCTATAAATGTTACATTCATAGTGATTTGGCTATTTGTATTTGTCAAACTTGAAATAAACATTTTTACTGTCTTTTTGAGTCTAAATTTCTGAATGAAATTCAATATCTACCTATCTCATCTCTATTAACTTAACTCTTTAATCTTGATAAAAAAAAAAGTCTTATCCCCTTAACTTTATTTTTTTCTCCTCCTTTAACTCATCTTGGATTGTAATGACCTCCATACACACTTACTTTCATGTGCTTTCTCTCATATAGAAAGAAAAATAGAAACAAAGAAAGCAACAGCAGCAATAATCCAATGAAGTACATTTTGCATGGCCAAATTACTTATGATCATGGGGCTTTTCCTGAAATGTGGTTGGTATATTCAGTGTCACTCCACTATGGGAAACTGCTTTCTCCAGAAGATAGAAATTGTTAATGTCTTCACTACTAAGGCTGTAAATTAGTGCCCATTTCTGCTACTTCACACATGGGTTTTTATTGCTTTAGCTTCTGTAGTTCTTGTTTATATTGTCACAGTTTCTGCAAGTTACTATAGTCATCTGCACTATTGTGTCTGAAAAACATTGTTTCCTAGATATTGTCTACAATCTCTGCTTCTTACAACCATTCTACGCCCTCTATGGCTGTCGCTGAGTATTGAGCCAAGGGATATGACAAAGAAATCTCATTTAAGAGTTAGCATGCCAAAGTCTCTCCCTCTCTGAAGGTTGTTTAGTTGTGGGTTTCATGTTGCTATTCTTAGACAAAGCAAGGAGAGGAGAACTTAACCATGTCTTCATAATCTCCTGGGTTGAACCCATGTTCTGTGTGACCCCTGGTGGGCATGAGCAGCCTCACAGTGAGGTTTTTGTCCAGGTTCACACTTAAGTTCCCACACTGTGTATCTAGCACAGTAATAAGTGGCTGTGTCCTCAGATCTCATGCTGCTCATTTGCAGGTACAGAGTGTTCTTGGCATTTTCTCTGGAGATGGTGAATCGATCCTTCAGGGACGGTGCATAATTTATGGTGCTGCCATCATATTTAATTTCTCCAACCCATTCCAGGCCCTTCCCTGGAGCCTGACGCACCCAACTCATCCAGTTGTTACTAAAAGTGAATCCAGAGGCTTTACAGGAAAGTTTCAGAGAGCCCCCAGGCTGCACCAGGCCACCGCCAGATTCCACAAGCTGTACCTCACACTGGACACCTGAAAGCACAGAGAATCCTGTCAGTAAACTACTATAAAAGCTCATATCTATACTGCTCATCTCCACTTACACACACAGTAGCATGTCTTCGCCATGCATTACCTTTTAACAGAGCAACAAGGAAAGCCAAAATAAGCCTGAAATCCATGCTATGTCCTGTGTTCCTTGCTAATCACTGAGTAAGAGGACCTGTGAATCCAGGGCTGACCTCCTTTGCCTAAGCTTCAGGGTCATTGGTGGGGTCATTTTAATGAGAATGGAGAGACCTTATTTGCATCTCTTCCTGCTATAAAGAAAGTTCTAAGGCTGGAGCTAAGAGATGAAGAGTCCTAGATTGTTTGTAAATGTGTTGGCAGAGTCTGGCAATAAAGATAAAGGTGGGAATGTTTTATAACACAGTGTGATATGTGGAAGCTCCAGTTTAGAAAATATAGAAACCCAAGGTCACAGTAGAAACTTTGCAGCATAGAGGGACTTATACTGGCAATAATAAACCAAGCTGGTAAGGAAAGACCAAGCAAAGACTCCAGGAAAATCCATCCACATAGTACCACTTTACTCACAAGTAGCCCAAGGTCATTTGTGATGACATATAGCAAACTTCAGATTGTTCAATATTTTGTCCATAAAATTAAAATAAATAGAATATAAGATAATGAGGGCAAACGGCCAAATTGGAGGTCAAAGTTGGAAAGCCAACTTGACACACCCAAAATGTAAATATGAAAAACAGGGGTATGTGAACATTTTAGCAAAAACATATCTGAAAAGGAATCAACTTGATGAGAAGCACCTAACCTCAAACTGAGACATCTAAGGA
The DNA here is from genome assembly GCF_903995435.1 of Acomys russatus. Taxonomy (NCBI): domain Eukaryota; kingdom Metazoa; phylum Chordata; class Mammalia; order Rodentia; family Muridae; genus Acomys; species Acomys russatus. Next base: position 107,781 of record NW_026131852.1, on the reverse strand, counting down.
CATAAGCAGGTCTGTCTCTCTACATCTCTGTCTCTGTCTGTCTGTCTGTGATGTAGTCTTAACAGAAGACAGGAGAATTTTCACATAAATTGAAGGTGAAATGAAACAGAAGAACAGATGAGAGGAACATATCACATATCTTCAGCATGTTAGATAATGCTTATTTTCCTCCAACAATACCTTTTAGGATACTCATAAACCAAGGGCTTTAGAACCGGAACCTCCATTCCTCAGCACTTGGTGGAGGAAAGTGACCATAGCATGCTGTATTGGATCTGAAATTCAAGCCTAGAGAGAAACATGGAGAAGTGGAATTGGTTTAATGTCTCTGATTTTGTAATTATATTAAAGTATAACTACTGTCAGGCTACGGAATAGCTCAGCAGATAAAATCACACACCACAAAATAGTGACAACCTAAGATCAGTTCGAGAACCCACATAAAATGCATATTGTGTTGGCAAGTATGTATAATCCTAGCATGCCTACAAAGAGAGGCATGGTTCATTGAGAAATTTTGTCCATTAACTGATGGGAAAGCTAAAACTGGTATATATAGTGCAGAGGCAGAAAACCCTGTAACAGCTAAGAGGAAGGAGAACACACCTTCTGAAATGTTCTCTCACTGCCATACTATGCTCTGGTATGTGTTTACAGCAAACACAAACACACACACACACACACACACACACACACACACACACGAGGGAGGGAGAGAGAAAGAGAGAGAGAGAAACTAAAAAGTAACTAAAGAGAGATTATTTAAAGTGTAACTACTATAAAAAGAAGAAACCAAATAGCCAAATAGGAGTGGTAACACATGCCTTTACACCCAGCACTTTAGACCAAGTTGACCTTGAACATACAGAGGTTTTCCTGTCTCTGTGTCCAGAGATCTGGGATTAAAGGCAAGCACCACCACAGTTCCTGCTGACTGTAAAGGGCAAGAAAGCTTCTTTTGCAGTGGTATAGATGACTGAAGACTCACACTTCAGAAATATGGTCATAGAAGGCTTCAGTGACAAGCCCTACCCCTCCAAAAAATGTAATAGCCTAGATAAAAAGTCACTGATTTCTTTAAATTTGTCATAAAGATGCCGAAGAGTAGCTCTATAAAATTGATGGATTCAAAAAAGGTTCAAATAGGGAAGAACTGAGTTGTAATTAAGGAGCTGGCCACTGAGAGTTTGACAATACTTTATTGAGTACATGGGCAACACAACAACACTAGACTTGCAGGCAAAGTCAAATGCCCATTTCTGCAAAGACAGGGTAATCAAGTCCTTAATACTTCCTGCCTCACAAACATGTCTGTCAAACATACTGGGCCAGAAGGCTGAAGATGATTCTCTAATGTTATAAAAGTTTTGGATGGCTGTCTAGATAGCAAACTGTCTCTGTTATGTTTTTTTTTCATTTTGGAAGTTGCTATCCTGCTTTTCCTGTTTACTCAAGTAATTAATTTTATTCCATCTGAAGACTATGGTGTGGTTAAAGATTAGATTGTTATAGTTTTACAATTAAGCTTAACTGTTTAGGAATTTAAAAAGATGTTTTAAGGTCTAGATAGATGTTTTAGGTTAATAAGATAATAGAAAATAATTTAGGTAGAAAATATAAACTCTCATAGATAGGATAGATAATGGTTTCCCTAGTTTGCCTAATGCATATGAACTAGACATTGCAAATGTAAATATTACCTGACAGTTTTCATAAATCTGCCATAATTACTATTGTATATTAGTTTATTCCTGAAAAGGAGCATTTTATTGGACTTAAATGGGGAAAAGTTTGGCATAATTTTCTTTGGACTCTGTATAGATTACCCTTGTTCATTCAAATGCCGATTTCTCTACCCCACTATTTGGTTTCAATCTGAAAATTGCATTGTGCTGATTATTCTATCTCATGTCACCATTTCTTTTCTGAATTGCCAATACTAGCCAATGCTGAACAGTAACAGGGAATAGGGTGGGAACTTTGATCTAGTAAGAGGAGGAGAAAGAACAGGAAGGAGAAGATGGGGCCATGTGGAGAGGACTGGGAAGCATGAGGAGAAACAAAATGGACCTAGGATGTGAGTAAAAAGCAAGTATAATGTGGGAAATCTGAATTGGAGGAAAATATACTCATTTGGACATTTAAATGGAGTAATTGGCTGATTCAAGATGGCAGTGAGCAGGCTGGACCTTGTTCAGAAACGGGTAGCTAAATGCAGGCAAGGCCCTACCTACTGAGGTGATTGGCAGGGTACCAGAAGATCTGGACAATACGAGGTCCAGGAGGAAAAGAGAGCAGGTGCCAGGGCTGCAGCCACCAAGCCAGTAAACAGGAATGCAGACAAGGCCCCACCTACTGAGGTGATTAGTGTGGTGACCCACCTACAGGTATGATTGGCATGGTGCCTGGAAGATCTGGACCATACTAAATCCAGGGAAAACAGAGAGCGTGTTTCTGGGCTCACCAGCCTGCAAAGAGTCCCAGAAACTGACAGGAGACCAGGCAGTTGGGGATACACCCTCCAGCTGCAGTGCTAAGGCTGCACTTACAGTTTGTCTGATCTGTTCTAAGAATTTAGTGGAAGGGTGCACACTTCCCAGCGGCAGGACAGGTGCCCTCCATTGTTAACCGGGAGCTTTGTATCTGAGACTGACTTGAGGGTGTTGTATCTCCAGGCTGGAACTACTGGCCTGGGAAAAACGCAGGACAATTGGTGGCTTTGATACCAGACCAACCCGCTAGTCCTGAGAAAGCCCCAGGGGACAATGTCCAGGTGAGCGTGAGTGCAAAACCTAAAACCAGAGCCGAGGGTGTTGGCCTCACCTGCACCCCCTATTTTCCTCTCAGATCATTCGTGGGTCCATTGCCCCAGGGGGAACAGGTAATTTGGATCTGAGCCTACCAGTCCACAGAGAAATCCAGGGCCCTCACAGGGTACCAAGCAGCTGTGGATATTGCCCACAGACACAGTGCTAAAGTGGTACACCCAGGTGGTCTAATCTAAGAACTTGGAGGAAGGGTGCACACTGCCCAAAAGTTGGACAGGTTCCCACCAGTGATAACCAGGAACGTGGTATCTGAGACTGAACTGTGGGCAGTGTAACTCCAGACTGGGGCTATTAGCCCAGGAAAAGTACAGGAAAACAGGTGATTTTGATCTCTGGAAAAACATGCATATCCTGAGAAAGCCTCAGGTTCTGGAAATGATTGCAATGTGAGCACAAAACCAGAACTCTGAGCCAAGAGTCTTTGCATCAATTGTGCCTCCTGTCTTCCTCTATGACCACCAACGGGCATGCTGGCTCAGGAGGAATGGAGAGTGTAGATCAAGCACACCAGCCCCCGGAGAGAAGCAGGGCCCACACAAGGTCTCAGGCAGCTACAATCACACCTCCAGCCACAGCTTTAAGGCTTTCCACTGTGGAGCAGATATGCCTGTGGGCATGTCACACCTGCCCACCTTCTGTCTCCCTCTCTGGACGCTCAGTGGGCTTGTTGGCCTAGGCAGAACAGAGAAGGTGGATCAGGGCCCCAACTTCAGAGAGAGCAAGATGACTAGAGGTGAACACAAAACCTTAAATAACAAACACCAAAAATTAAAATGGCATCTCCAGATTCCAACTATCCCAATGAAATCAACCTTAAGAATTCAAACACAATTGAAACGTAAGAAAACGACCTCCAATTCATAGTAATGAAGAAGATAACGGAGGAAATGAATAATATCCATATCTGAAAACAAATGCAGGAAAATGCAGCCAAACAAATTGAAGACATTAAAGAGGCCTACAGAGAGGGACTGGAAAAAATCCAGGAAAAGACAAACAGCCAGATGATGGAAATCAATAAAACAATTCAAGATCTGAAGGCCCTTAGAAAGTCACTGGAAGAAACTCAAGGAAACACAAACAACCAGAAGAAGGAAATCAGTAAAACGGTTCAAGATCTGAAGATGAAAATGGAAACAATGATTAAAAACACAGACAGAAGAAAGACAAGATCAAACCAACTCAGAGAAACATGCAAGTAATACAGACCCAAGCTTCTCTAACATAATTCAAGAGATGGAGGAACAAATCTTGGCAGTAGAAGATTCTATGGTAGGACTTGAAACAAGCATTACAGAAAATGCTAAATCTGAAAAATTCCTGACACAAAACATCCAGAAATAAAGGACACCATGAAAAGACAAAATCTGAGGATAATAGGAATTGATGAAAGAGAAGACGCCCAGCTCCAGGGACCCGAAAATATCTTCAACAAAATCATAGAAGAAAATTTCCCCAATCTAAGGAAGGAGGTGCAAATAAACTTATAAGAGGCCCATTTAACACCGAATAGAATAGACCAAAAAAGAAAATCCTCCAACCATATAATAACCAAGACAAAATATACAGACAATGAAAAAATATTAAAAGCAGCAAGGAAAAGGGGATAATTAACATTTAATAGCAAACCTATCAGAATTACATCCGACTTCTCAAAAGAGACCATAAAAGCCAGAAGAGCCTGGACAGAGGTTTTGCAAACCCTTAAAGACCATAGGTTCCTGGCAAGACTATTCTACCCAGCAAAACTTTCAATAACTATTGATGGAGAAAACAAGATTTTTCCATGATAAAAACAAATTCAGACAGATCCTAACCACTACTCTGGTCTTACAGAAGTTAATAGAAGGAAAACTCCAAGCCAAAATGACAAATTACAACTGAAACTATATGGCATTTAGATAACTATACTATCAAAAAAACCCCACATAAGTACTCTACTGCAACCAACATCAAAATAATGGGACTTCACAGTCACTGGTCATTAATATCTCTCAACATTAATGGTCTCAATTTTCCAATAAAAAGACATAGACTAATCGAATGGATGTGTAAGCAAGACCCAACAATCTTCTGCATCCAAGAAACACATCTCAGCCACAAGTATAGCCATTATCTCAGGAAAAAGGCTGGGAAAAAGTATTCCAAGCAAGTGGACACAAGAAGCAAGCCGGTGTAGCCATTTTAATAACTAATAAATTAGGCTTTATACCAAAATTAATCAAAAGAGATGAGGAAGTACACTGTGTACTCATCAAAGTTAAAGTCAAGGAAGATGACATCACAATTCTGAACATCTTTGCTTCCAAGACAAGGGCACCCACATTTGTAAAAGACCTATTAATAAATCTCAAACCACACATAGATCTCCACACACGAATAGTGGGAGACTTCAACACCTCACTTTCACTGAAGGATAGGTCATTGAAATAAAAACTAAACCAAGAAGTAACAATATTAACCAATGTCATGAATCAAATGGATGTAGCAGATATCTACAGAATTTTTCACCAAACCACAAAGATTATACCTTCTTCTCAGCACCCCAGGGAACCTTCTCCAAAATTAATAACATAGTAGGTCACAAAGCAAGCCTTAACAGAATGAAGAAGATTAAAATAATACCTTGTATCTTATCAGAATACCATGGTCTGAGACTGGACTTCAACAACAACAGAAACAATAAAAAGCCTACACACATAGGGAAACCAAAAAACTTTCTAATTGATGACACTTGGGTCAGGGAAAAAATAAAGAAAGAAATAGAAGACTTTTTGCTCTTCAATGAAAATGAAGGAACAACATAGCCAAATTTGTGGAACACATTGAAGGCAGTCCTAAGTGGAAAATTCATAGCACTAAGTGCCTTTAAGAAGAAAGTGGAACTATCCCACATAAACAACTTAATTACATAGCTAGATGCCCTAGAGAAAAGAAAAGCAGAAGCACCCAAAAGGAGTAGACATCTGGAAATAATCAAACTCAAGGCTGAAATCAATAAATTAGAAACAAAGAGAACAATTTACAAAGTCATCAAAACCAGGAGCTGTTTTTTTTTAGAAAATTTGCAAGATAGCCAAACTAACTAAAGGCAGAGAGACACTATCCAAATCAACAAAATTAGAAATTAAAAGGGAGACATAACAACACATTGAAGAAATACAAAGAATCATAAGATCCTATTTTAAAGGCATATATGCCACAAAGTTTGAAAATCTAAGGGAAATGCATAATGTTCAAGATCAGATAAACCAATAGTTCTATTTCTCCTATAGAAATAGAAGCAATTATTGATAGTCTCAAAAAAAAAGAAAAAAAGCCCAGGGCCAGATGGTTTCAGCACAGAATTCTACCAGATCTTCAAAGAAGAGCTAATACCAATACTATTCAAGCTACTCCAAAAGATAGAAATGGATGTAACTTTACAAAATTCATTCTATTAGGCCACAGTGATGTTGATACCTAAGCCCAACAGAGACACAACAAAAAAAGAGAAATTCAGTCCAATTTCTCTTATGAATATTGATGCAAAAATACTCAATAAAATACTCACAAAACGAATACAACAACATAACAAAGATATCATTCACCATGACCAGGTAGGCTTCATTCCTGGCATTCAGGGATGGTTTAACATATGAAAACCCCTTAATGTAATCCACCATATAAACAAACTGAAAGGAAAACCCACATGATCATCTTCTTAGATGCAGAAAAAGCATTTGACAAAATTCAACACCCTTTCATATTGAAAGTTTTGGAGAAATAGGGAATACAAGACACATGCCTCAACATAATGAAAGCTATATACTGCAAACCAATAGCCAACATCAAATTAAATGGAGAGATACTCAAGGAAATGCCTCTAAAATTGGGGAACAGACACGGTTGCCCACCTTTTCCATATCTCTTCAATATAATTCTTGACGCTCTAGCCAGAGCAATAAAACAACAAAAGGAGACCAAGGGGATCCAAATGGGAAAGGAGGAAGTCAAATTATCCCTTTTTGCTGGTGATATGATAGTGTACATAAGTGACCCCCAGAATTCCTCTAGAGAATTCATACACCTGATAAACACCTTCAGCATATTGGCTGGATACAAAATTAACTCAAAAAAATTAGTGGCCTTCCTATATACAAATGACATACTTGCAGAGGAAGAAATTAAGAAAGCTACACCCTTCACAATAGCCACAAGCAATATAAAATATCTAGGAGTAACTCTATCTAAGCAAATGAAGGACTTATTTGAAAAAAAAAATTTAAATCTCTGAAGAAAGAGATTGAAAATGACATCAGAAAATGGAAGGAAATCCCTTGTTTGTGGATTGGGAGATTTAACATAGTAAAAATCGCCATCTTACCAAAAGCAATTTACAGATTAAATGCGTTCCCTTTCAAAATACCTAGACAATTTTTAAAGGCATTGAAAGGTCAAATCTCAACTTTATATGGAAAAACAAAAAAGGCAGAATAACAAAAACAGTCTTATACAATGAAAGATCCTCTGGAGGAATCTCCATTCCTGATCTCAAGCTGTAGTCTAGAACAACAGTAATGAAAACAGCATGGTACTGGCACAGCAATAGGCCAATGGATCAAGGGAAACGAATCGAAGACCCAGATATGAATCCACACACATATGGTCACTTGATTTTTGACAAAGAAGCAAAATCTATTCAATAGAAAAAGAATAGCATATTCAAAAAATGGTGCTGGTCTAACTGGAAGTCTACATGTACAAAAATGCAATTAGACCCCTATTTGTCACCATGCACAAAACTCAAGTCCAAGTGGATTAAAGGCCCCAACATAAAACCAGAGACACTAAATCGGTTAGAAGAAAACATGGAGAAGAGCCTGGAACACATTTGCACAGGAGATAACTTCCTGAACAGAACACCAACAGCCCAAGCCTTAAGATCAACAATTAACAAATGAGACCTCATGAGGTTGAGAAGCTTCTGTAAGGCAGGAGACACTTTCAAGAGTAGAAAGCGACAGCCTACAGACTGGGAAAAGATCTTCACAAACCCTACATTTAACAAAGGTCTAATATCCAAAATATATAAAGAACTCAAGAAATTAAACACCACAAAACCAAATAATCCAATTGAGAAATGGGGTTCAGAATTAAAAAGAGAATTCTCAACAGAGAAATATCAAAAGGCTGAGAAACACTCAAAGAAATGCTCGACATCTTTAGTCATCAGAGAAATTTAAATCCAAACAACTCTGAGATTCCATCTTACTCCCATCAGAATGGCCCCGATCAAAAATTCAAGTGACACCATGCTGGCGAGGATGTGGAGAAAGAGGAACACTCCTTCATTGCTGGTGGGAATGCAGACTAGTACAGTCATTTTGGAAATCTGTCTGGCGCTATCTCAGAAAACTGGGAATAGGGCTTCCTCAAGACCCAGCTATTCCATTCCTTGTAATATACCCAGAAGATGCTCCAGCATACAACAGGGACATATGCTCAATCATGTTCATAGCAGCCTTATTCATAATAGCCAGAACTTTGAAACAGCCTAAATGTCCCTCAGTAGAAGAATGGATAAACTGTGGTACATTTACGCTACGGAATATGACTCAGGTATTAAAAACAAAGAATTCCCAAAATTTGTGGACAAATGGATTGAACTAGAAATGAGCATAATGAGTTAGCTAACCCAGAAGCAGAGAGACTCAAATAGTATATATTCAATTATAACTGGACAATAGGCCAAAGGGGATGTCTCATGAAAATCTTTACTTACCATGAAAGTGAGATAGAGGTGAGAAAATCCTAAGGTGAGAGAAATATAGGCGATATTGAAATAGATGGATCCAGAGGGTCCTAGAAACCTACAAGAAGAACACAATGATGGGCAGATCTAGGCCCAGGGGTTCTGCTAGATCTATGGCACCAACCAAGGACAATACGTGCAGTCATCATCAAACCCCTACCCAGACCTACCCAAGAAACCGGACATTTCTCCACAGTTAAGTAGAGACTGGGGACTGACTTTCACATGAACTCTGGTGTCCCATATTTGTCCATGTCCCCTTGATGGGGAGGCCTGATGGCATTTGGAGGAAGTATTGGAGACTACTGAGCAGAAACCTGATAAACTAGCATCATATTCAAGCAGAGGAGGTCCCCTTCAGTCACAGTCATAGGGAAGGGGAATGCAGCAAAAGCAGGAGGGAGGGAGGAATAGGAGGATGCATGGGATGCGATAGCAATTGAGATCTAATATGAATGATTTTATTTTTCAATAAAAATTTAATAATAAAAAATGGAGTAATTACTGCTCAGTATTGTGCTAGGCTAAGTAAGTATGTAATAGTCTGTGTGAAGTTATTCGGGTATATAGGTGGTTAAAGAGTAACCACATATTTATTAAAATTATAAATCAATATTACATACTAAGATAACCATTCAACAGTATGATGTCATGTAGGAGGATCCTAAATGAGCATCACTTTTTTTTCCTTTAGAAAAGTTGACAAAGGCGCTATAGGACTGTGAATAGGAGGGACGATAATGAATGCTCAAAATAATTATTTTTGATCAAGTCTCCAGGCAAATCTCTGTTGGCATACTTTTAAAAAGCCTTTATTATTTTGGGTTCCTTATGTCTTTCTCCCTTTTCCACCCCAATCTGTTCCAACACCCTAACACCAGGTAGGAGAGAAAGAAGGTAAATGGGGAGAGGGATATAGTTGTCCTTAGTGTTCCCTGCTGTTTAGTGTCATTGGGTCCTTTGGGCCAAGTCTGATCCTTGTTTCAGGATAACTCCAACTTCTAGTCAAACTGCATCAACAGCAACCAGGAGTAGCACAGGGATGCACCAGCAGGTTTCTTCTTTCTTGGGGCCCCCGCTCTCCCTTTGGGTCTGGCTTTTATCCCCACTGACAAAGACCACACCCATACAAGAGGAAGTTCACAGCTGACAAACATCACTGGTCCACATGGAGGCAGTTTTCAGCTGTGAACAAACTGGAGCAGCCCCGATATCCCACACCTGGGATTAAAACAAAAACATGTTTATATATAACCCAATACTTCCACAACAAATCTGTCATCTCAGTTTCAGAGCAGCTTTTTATTCCTCCAGGGTTTCTGACACACTCAGAATGTGGTTGCAACACTGTGCATCTCTGGCACAGTAATAGACTGCAGAGTCCTCAGATGTCAGGCTGCCAAACTCCATGTAGGCTGTGCTGGAGGATTTGTCTCCAGTCAGTGTGGCCTTGCCCTGGAACTTCTCATGGTAGCTAGGAACACCACCTCCAGGATAAAACCGTCCAATCCACTCCATCCCCTGTCCTGGCTTCTGCTTCACCCAGCTCATATAGGAGCTGGTGAAGCTGTAGCCAGAAGCCTTGCAGGACAACTTCACTGAGGACCCAGGTCTTGCCAGCTCAGGCCCAGACTGCTGCAGCTGGACTTGGCAGTGGACATCTGTGGAGAGAAAGGCAGAATAGATGGCATTGCCACCCAGTCCCTGTCTCCTTTTCAGTGTTGGAACTGGGGAGCCACTTACCTGTAGATATTACCAAAAGGAAGATGACCCAGCTCCATCCCATGTTGAGGGTCTGAGTGTTCAGTGATTGTGGGGAGTACAGTGATCACACATTGTTAAGGGTTGTGGACATCCCTGTATGTAACAACCAGACAGTCACAAAATTTGCATATTCATGAGCAAGGTATTTCTTAGATAAGTACCTAGTCCAGCTGTAGAAGAAAAAAGAGATGCATTAACCTGGGTTAGGCAGCAGTATGCTGAGGTCCAAGTCCTAATCCTCACTGAGGAAATGCATCCCGTATCCCTTCACTGAGCCCTGTGCAGGGGCTGTGGATGTAGCATCCGAGCCTAAGCTCTCAATAGATTTCTGGCCTGAGGCAGTTTTTCCATTTTGGGACAATGTGATCAGACTGATTTACTGATGGTGAATGTGATGATGATGATATGATGGGGAAATTCAAAAATGGATGAATTTTGAGAATGAATATTTGCCTTTGTAACAGGTTATATACTAAAAAACTCACTCAAATGAACAGAAATATTTACACATCAATGATTATTGCAGCACTCTCTACAATAATTAAATTATTGAAATAAACGATACATGTCTCAAACAAGGATTTCATCAACAAGATGGAGAGAGAGAAAGAGAGAGACAGAGAGAGAGACAGAGAGAGAAAGAGACAGAGGGACAGAGAGAGAGAGAGAGAGAGAGAGAGAGAGAGAGAGAGAGAGAGAGAGAGAGAGAGAGAGAGAGAGAAGTTTTTCATCAGAAAGGAATAAGAAACATACATCACTTTTAGGAAAATGGATGCAATTGGAGATAACTGTACGCATTAAGACCATCTCAGAAGCACAGACATTAAATGAGTACCTCATTAGTAGTTCTTAGATACTCCTTAGTTATCCACAACTATGTATGAAAACACATGATATAAGTGAAATTGACTAGTATAATATAGGGAAACTGGGAGGGCGAAGAACAGGAAGGTTAGAAGTTATGTGGAAAATATGCACAGTGCACAAAACAGTTTTTTGAAAATTCTAAACATACATAAAATTATTATTTCTATATTTCATAAGGTTTTTTATTCTTTGGAAATTTGAACCATGTATGACATATGTTATGATTCACCATTACTCTCAGGGTCTCTCATCGCTATTGACGACAACTAGGCCCCTCTGGTTTCCCTTGGGACCTTCCCATAAGTCTCTCTTCCAACATCCTGACCTCTTTTGTTTCATTAGCTAATCACACAGTGAATGTAATTAGTACTATCTATATAAGGAAAGGTAGGGTCATGTCTAGTAAATGGTGAACATCCAGAAACCTTGCAAAACAGTGAATATATTTTCCCATAAGTCTTCAAATGCAAATAGAAACTCAACTAGGCATAGGCACTCAGGAGTTCTTTCAAATCCATGTTGTAATATAGTTTTATTTTATTTTTTATATTATTATCGGTGGTGAGAATAGGACACATATGCACTAAGGTGGGTTTGTTAACCATGGAGTACTTCTTATGAAATTAAATATTAAGGGACTAAACTGATATTGCAAATCCTGAAGGTAGACTTCTTTACCTGGTGAGTCTCTTCCAGGTGTCTAATGTGGTAATTTTCACTAGTTTGATTTCAGTGGGTCTTGTGCTGGCAAATATAGCTACAGAAAGTTCATGTGTGTGACAAGAACAGGGTAATCCCTGGAGAGAGAATTTCATGCCTTATAACCTCATTCTATGTGTCTTACATTCTCTCATTCCCTCTTTATTATGCTCTTGTTTTGTGGTTTAGAAGGTGACATCATTGACTCATCTTTGGCTGAGCACCCTGCCAATCATTCTCAGAACTTTGACCATCATGAATGTCTGCATCAGTCATTACTCACTGCACACTGAGAGCTGAGAACAGCACTAATCTACTTTGTATAAATATAAATAATTATAAGGCAGTTTCAAAACATGACCATTAGCAATACAACTCTGGTCAACTAGGGTCTGTCATCTTTAGCCATGGACTTTTGACCATGTGTAGCTGGGATGAAGTTTTCCCTGTAGATCAGGCCACAAATCCACATAGAAAAAAGTTGTTCACTACATTTCAACTGGGACCAAGTAGGTACATCTTATACGAAGGTTGATACTGTACCTAACGATGTCTGGTACTTCATGAGATCATTGATATCTTTGCTCTTTCTTCAAGCTATATAGCCCTCTCCTACACTAGAAAACCTTCCCAACAGAAAGAATTTCACAGTCAGGTCATATTCTCTGTGTCCTACAACCAAAGTTCTTGGATAACATTCTGAAGGCAGATTAAAAGAATTTTTTAAAATTATTTATTTATTTATTTATGCAGGCTCTGTGTGCATATATAGTGCATGCCAGAAGAGGGCATCATCTCCCATTATAAACAGTTGTGAATCACCTTGTGGTTGCTGGGAATTAAACTCAGGACCTCTGGAAATACACCCAGTGCTTTTAACTAATGAGCCACCTCTCCTACCTGAGTAAAAGAATTTCAATGTAATTTGACCTCAGTCACATTATGATAAGCAAGAATACAAATGACAACAAATAACGACATGGATGTGGTGAAAGGCTAATCCTCCCTCACTGTTGATGGAAGTTTAATCAAGTGTAGTGACTTTGGAATCCATTTGGGGAATTCATCAAAAACAAAAATAAAGAAATCTCTTCTGTATCCCAGCTACATCCCTCCAAAGAACACCCTTAAATGACTCTATATCTTATTACAGAGACATGTATTCACAGCATGTTATTCATGTTATATTCACAGCACCTAGAGAACAGAATCATCCTAGATTTCCAACAAAGGAGAAATAAATGATGGTATTGTAGGCTGTGTTGGACATTGTGTGTGCATCCTGTGTGGTTCCATCCTGAAATATTTCTACATAGTTTTTCTGCCAATGATTGGGAGTATCCATCTTATCTATTCAAGATGATAACCAGGATTCCGCTTCACCTAGCATCACCATATCGGACATAGGGAAGCAACCTGAGTCAAAATACTTCAGGAAACCTTTGCTGAAGCGCTAGGATTCCTCAGTTCAGCCCCAGACTACAGCAGCTGAAACTAGGAGTGACACCTACAGAAAGGATGCCAAGATCTCTCAGTCTCTGGCTCCCCCTTGCCCTCCTCCTAGGAATATACTTACCTGTAGCTTCTTCCACCAGGTGGATGGTGATCCAATTTCAGGCCAACGTGACAACTAGTGTGCTTAGGGACTGTGTATTCTGGTAGCAGTGAACATTGCTTTGTTTTGTTTTGTATGATGACATATAATATTTGTACCCTGGAAATAGACTTGTGAGAGGGCATGTGATATTCATCTGCTAGAAGAGGAACTGCATCTTGTGGGACATGATATTTGCCTGCTGATAGCATCCTCGTACAGAATCTGAGAAGAGATATATGAGCCCTAAAGCAGAGGTTTAGCTTTTTGGTTTTTTCATCTCTTCAGATTGGTGACTGTTTATTACGTCAAGATGCTCCTAGAGAGAAATGCTTCAGAGAACACTTTGAGGTTCCAGGTTCCAGCTGCTGTGGTTGTGGTCACTTTTGATAATTTGCAGGATCTGCTCTTTAACAGATCTGGTTGAATCCTGACCATTAAGAGCAGAATCTGCTCAAGGAACTGAGTCTAAAAAGTTCTACTTCTCCTGTCCCCTTTAATATCTTTTCTCTCTTATCTCAGGTTTGTTGGTTGGAAAGGAGGTGTAAGCATTAAGGCACACCAAATAAAATAGGTTTGTAAAAGATCAAAGCCTACAGTGGACAAGTGTGTACTTATGTGATAATGTTGATTGTGTAGACATCTCTCTATTAAAACCACAAACTATAATTTACATAATCATGAGAAAGAATATTTCTTAAATCAAGACCTGATCTTTTCTGACAGAGAACAAGTAGAGTTATCTATGTTAGTCACCACCATGTTGAGGTTCAGGTGTCTGAAGAAGTGTATTCCCTGCTCCATCCTGGAAACTGTCCACTCCATCCATGTTCTTTCAGGTGAGCCAAACCTAGAGGTTTGAAGAGCCACCTGAACCTCCTCAGTGTCCACAATATTTCTGATGATGAGAAGGCGCATTGACAATCATGTCATAATCAGACACTTACACAGAGCTTTGCGGGCTGCTGTTCATCACAATTCAATGATCAACAGGACTATGAACACCTCTTCTACCAGATGCAAACACTGGCACATTTTTCCTCATGTTGCTCAGGATCTTGAGGCTCACATATCCTTAACCTGTATTTATAAGTATTTCATGAACTAGTATCTGGTGCAGTGGCAATAGGAATCCGATTTGGACCTTGGTGACATTAGTATGGATGTTATTTAACAAATAGCCTCCCTAGGGTTATAGCATGGAGATAGTACATGTCAACTATGCCATGTAATGATGTTGGTCATGATATACACAGAGGCTGCTTGAATAAACTCAATGAACAACTTCCTTATTTGTTTCAGCTGCCCCTTAATCTTAAGAGAATTGGTGGATATACAGTGCCCCATGCTGGTTCTGATAACTCACTTGTTTAAGTTCTCACAAACAGATTGCTCTTTCTTTTTTCAAGACATGGTTTCTCAGTCTTATCTTGACTGTACTGGACTCACTTTGTAGACCAGACAGGCCTTGAACTCACAGTGATCTGCCTGCCATTGCCTCCTGATTGCTGGTATTACAGGGGTGCCCCACCACACCAGGCCCAGACCTATGGCCCTTGTTTCTCTGCTTTGTAATGTATCTGGTGATTCTGGGAAGATATTTCAACAATAGATGTTTAGCGGCACCTCAAATGTCTCCATGAGCTACAGTCCTTCCCCTAGGGGTTGTTAAGTCTAGTTGTAGCAGTGACCACTGAGCATGAAGTGAGTTACCAGAGACAGAACAAGAGATGGACAGAATCTACACGTGGTCTGCAAGCCAATTTCCTTACTCCTGAAGCTGTACTTGGGACCAAAATCCTCACAACACCAGTAAGAGGAACAAATATGGTTCTGACAGATGAATTTCCAGTTACAGAAAATAATTTCACATCTTGGAAGTCACCAGAATTTATAAAAATTTGGACTGTGATTCACTCTGTTTGTTAATTCAGCATTTGTGTTACAGGTGGGATGTATGCTTAAGTGTAAGTATTTTAAAAAGAAGTGATTTCCCTTTTGCTGTGGATCTTTAAGAGTGAAAAATGCTGACTAGGTCCTCAAGAATATTTATTCTTTCTCTGGGTCTAACTTCCCCAAGCTCAGCATCCTCTTATTAATGGAAGTCCATGTCTAATGATTTTCAGAGACTGCACATTCTGAATTTAATGTTTCAAATTGCTATGATGGCGTAGAGTTTATTATTATAAGAGAAAGAGCCTCTTACTGGAATAAAAAGAGGAGGTGCAGGTATAACCTCTTTTGTACTATATGGATTACTAAGCTGTCAATTAACAGTGGATTGGCCTATAGCTAAGGTAGGAAACAGGAGGGAGAAGCTCAAGTTAAGAGAGTGAATACTGGGATAGAATCAAGCATGCAAAGATTCACCTCAGGACAAGAAGGGGGACAGACACGTGAAACATTAATAGAGGTAACCAGCTATGTGTCATAACTTAGAATAAATGGGATATTTGTTATGAGCAAGTTAGGAAACATAACTACCTCTATTGGTCTAGACTTTTGTAAATCAATTTCTCTTCTGGGAATAAGGGTAAGGGTGAAAAATGGGTTACAGAAATGCCCCCTCTTCTATACACTACTGCACTCTCTTCTTCTCTCTTATGTGCAGGTAGTCACAACTATAGGACAGTAACAGTCGTGAGGACCTTGTCTTACCTAATGACAGCATTTCATGGTACTCCTTCTCATACTGTTGTTCTTACAGAGTTTCTATCTAATCACCTATGACATGTAGGAGTAGGAACTATTAGTGTTTCCTTTAGTACTTCACTCTAAAGTCATTTATTTTCGATACTTTGGCCATGTGTGAGTCTCTGCATTCTCATTGTTGGAACCTGCTGTTGAGATAGAAGCCTGGCATCATCAGATAAGACCTGAGCTTAGTGCTAAAGTCAAAGACTCTCTTCCTTGGCTATGTTCCCTCCTTTTCCACAGATCTAGGGAAACAACAGATCCCCTAAGGAGTGTCACACAGCCCATGGGGAACTGACAGGCTGGATACTTTCTTGGTAGAAAACTCATACAATGTGTATCTGGGATGCCTGGAAATACCTTCCATGCTAATGACACATCTCTTTGTCTTGGCTTTCAACCCATGACCTTTTCCTATCCCTCAAAACATAGCTGGAGTTCTTCTCCTCTGGAGTGTTTCCCTTCTCATGATAGACTGCACTGTGAGCATCCCCCACACCAAGTGGGTAGTGAAACACTTTGCCTGACCTTCCCAACATGAGGACTGATCACTTTCTTTCTTTGTTTTATAAGCTTGTTCACAAACCTGCTTGCCCTGGGAAAGTTAAACTTGCTCCTCTGGAGAAATTAAAAGTGGCTAAAAACACTTTCTTTCTTTTCTAATTATGAGAAACTCAACATCACATTCCAGCAAAGAGGAGACCCACAGAGGAAGTAGCAGGCAGAGAAGCAGCATGGGGGAAAGAAGTCACTATGATACAAGATGGATGATTCCACATTGAAATGAGCATAGACTGATGGAGCAGAAGTCACACAGAAGTCATCAGACTGACAAGTAATTGGCATTTATATCTCAGAATCTGTCCACCACAGTAGCCATGGCTTAATAATAAATCATAATCTCACTATGTCAATCATGGGGTAACTAGCTGGTTAAAGAAAACTGCTGCTGTAATAATTTCCTGTATTGAGTGTGAGCCAATGGGACGATACTTCAGGAGTCCTGTGGCAGAACCAAATTTCATGTCATGAAGGTACATTTTATATTAGATGAAAAGATTCACTGAACAGACCATCATAGATTTTTGCAGTGTGATAAAAGTCAACTCCACAGCTCCATTTGAAGAACAGGACAATTATTTTTTGTTATGTGATGTGTTACCAGAAGATAGAATCCTCAGAGAAGAGATTCAAACACAGAAGTTACAGTAGGAACAATTAGAACAAGACAAGCAGACTCTGAAGTCAAAGACTTGGAGATTCTTGGTTCCAAGATGGTGGTCTGGAAGGGGGTCTAAATTGCAGCCACAACTCACTAGGACTGTATCGCCAAAGGTGCACTATCTAGACTGGTCCAGGCAGGAATTTTACTGTGGGTCACAGCAGACCAGGCTTGGACAATCAGGCAGATAAATCCCGGCTGGCCAGTCTCCATGGCCTGGCAGGGTCTTCCACACATGCTTTTGGGAGAAGCTGGTCAACCCTGAGTGGATCTGGACAGGACCTGAACTGTGGCCACAACTCATTGGGGCAAAACCACTACAGTCCTACTGTCTGCACAGGTCCGGGCAGTAACCTATCTATCCACTACAGCAGTCAATGTCTGCACAATTGGGCAGTTAAAACCTGGCCTGGCCAGCCCCCATGGCACAGCAGAGTGTGCCACAAGATTGGGAGAGGCTGCACTGCCCCAAGGGGTGAGGACAGAAAATTAAACAGTGGCCCCCCAAAAAGGTGATCTGAGTCCCCTCAGTAGCCTAAATGGGATCAAAAAGAAGCCTACTACTGACGACCCAGTCAGGAGCTTAAGGTGTAGGGCAAAGTCTCCTAGAGAAGGTCACCTGCCAGTACCAGGGAAGAACTCTCTGATCCCTATAGCAAGGGCACATGACGTATAATCACTCACCAACTATACACTTTCAACGACCAGTGAAGGGCACCAGAAGCTACCACCCAACATCAGAGATAACAACATGACTAAAGGACAGTGTAAGAATGCAAACAACAAAAACCAAAACAACTCAGCATCCTCAGATCCCAGCTATACCAAAGATATCAACCCTGAAAACTCAAATAAAATCAAAATACAAGAAAATGACCTCAGATCCTTAGTAATGAAGATGATAGTGGAGGAAATGAATAAAATCTATAATCAAATGCAGAAAGACACAGCCAAACAAGTGTAAGACATAAAACAGGACTATAGAGAGGCACTGGAAAATTTCAGGAAAATGCAAACAACCAGATGAAGAAAATTAAAAAAAAAAAAAAACAGTTCAAGATCTGAAGATGAAAATGGAAACAGAGATAAAGGCACAGACAGAAGAAAAACAGGAACTAGAGACTTTAGACTGCACTGTGAAACACTTTGCCTGACCTTCCCAACATGAGGACCAATCACTTTCTTTCTTTGTTTTATAAGCTTGTTCACAAATCTTCTTGCCCTGGAAAAGTTAAACTTGCTCCTCTGGAGAAATTAAAAGTCGCTAAAAACACTTTCCTTCTTTTCTACCAGGAACTAGAGACCTTAGCGAAGAAAGTAAACAACACAGAGGTGAGCTTCTCTATCAGAATCCAAGAAATGGAGGAACAAATCTGTGGACTAGAAGATACAATCATAGAATTCAAAGCAACCATCAAAGAAAATGCTAAATCTGAAAAATTCCTGACACAAAATATCCAAGAAATCAAGAATGCCATGAAAATACAAAACTTGAGAATAATAGGCATGAAGGAAAGAGAAGACATCAGACTCCAAAGCCCAGAAAATATCTTCAACAAAATCATAGAAGAAAATTTCCCCAATTTAAAGGAGATGCATATAAACCTATAAGAGGCCTATAGAACACCAAATAGAATATACCAGAAAAGAAAAACTTCCTGCCACGTAATAATAAAAACACAAAATATACAGAACAAAGAAAAATATTAAAAGCATCAAGAGAAAAAGGTCAAGTAGCATACAATGGCAAACCTCTAAAAATTGCAGCTGACTTCTCAAAAGAGACCATGAAAGCCCAAAGGTCCCAGACAGAGGTGATGCAAATCCTAAGAGACCACAGATGCCAGAACAGAATACTATACCCAGTGAAAATATCTATAACGACTGATGGAGAAAATAAAATATTCCATGACAAAAGCACTCCATCACAAAAACACAACTACACAAACTCTCTAATGTAACCAACATAAAATGTTATGGGACTTAACAGTCACTTGTCATTAATATCTCTCAACATCAATGGTCTTAATTTGCCAATAAAAAGACACAGACTAACTAAATGGATACATAAACAAGATCCACCATTCTTCTGCATCCAAGAAACACATCTCACCCAAAATGACAGACATTACCTCAGGGAAAAAGTATTCTATGCAAACAGTCACAATACACAGTCTGTTCTTACCATTCTAATATCTAATATTTTCAAATGAAATTAAACAAAAAGGATGAGGAAGGACACTTAATACTCATCAAAGGTAAAATCAACCAAGGTGACATCAGAATACTGGATATTTATGCTCCAAATACAAGGGCATCCCATTTGTAAAAGAAATACTGAAAAAGCTTAAACCACAAATTGATCCCTACACATTAATAGTGGGAGACTTCAACATGCCATTTTCACCGAAGGATAGTTCATTGAAACAGAAACTAAGCAGAGAAATAACATCATTAACCAATGCCATGAATCAAATGGATCTAACAGATAACTACAGAACTTTTCACCCAAACAAAAAGGAATATGCCTTCTCCTCAGCACCTCATGGAACCTTCTCCAAAATCAATCACATAGTATGTCACAATGCAAACTTCAACAAATAAAGGAAGATTGAAATAATGCTTTATATCTTATCTAATTACCATGGTCTAAGGCTGGACTTCAACAAGAACAGAAATAACAAAAAGTAGAATAGATAAAGAAACTGTGGTACATTTACACTATGGAATACTACTCAGCTATTAAAAACAAGGAATTTCAAAAATTTGTGGACAAATGGATTGAACTAGAAATGATCAGAATGTTGAAATAACCCAGAAGCAGAAAGACTCAAATGGTATATACTTCCTTATATATGACACCAGCCCAAGAGGAATGGCGCACAAAAGTCTTCACTTATCAGGAAAGTGGGACAGAGGGGAGGACATACTATTGGGCCTTTAGGTGAGAGAAGCATGGGAGAATGGGGAAATAGAAGGGTTCAGAGGGTCTTGGAAACCAACAAGAAGAACATTTGATAGGCAGATTTGGGCCCAGGGGTCCTGCTCAAACTATGACACCAGCCAAGGACAATACAGACAGTAAACATCAAACCCCAACCCAGACCTAGCCAATGGACAGGACATTCTCCACAGTTGAGTGGAGAGTGGGGACCAACTTTCACACGAACTCTGGTGCCCCATATTTGTCCACATCCCCTTGATGGGAAGGCCTGGTGGCACTCAGAGGAAGGAAAGCAAGCTTCCCAGAAAAGACTTGATACCCTATGAGCACATTCAAGGGGAGGAGGTCCCCCTCAGTCACAGTCATAGGGCAGGGGAGTAGGGGGATAGTGGGAGAGAGGGAGGAATAGGAGGATACAAGGGATGGAATAACTGTTGAGATGTAATATGAATGAATTAATAAAAAGGAAAAAAGAAAGAAATGTCTGGTGTACTGTAGAAGCTTCTTAAACCCACATCACTTTACTCATAGATGTCCTTTTACAAAGGTGACAAAGACTCTATAGCACTGTGAGGAGGAAGCATAAAAATGAATGCTCAAAATTATTATTTCTGAGCAAGTCTCCAGGCTAATGTCCTCTATCTTCTCAGTCCCAGGGCAGCTTCCTGCTCCTCCAGTGTTTCTGACACACTCAGGATGTGGTTGCATCACTGTGTGTCTCGCACAGTAATAGACCGCAGAGTCTTCCGATGTCAGGCTGCTGAGCTCCATGTAGGCTGTGCTGGAGGATTTGTCTACAGTCAGTTTGGTCTTTTCCTTAAACTTCTGATCATAGTTAGTATTACCATTTCCAGGATAAATCTCTCCAATCCACTCTAGACCCTGTCCTGGCTTCTGCTTCATCCAGCTCATATAGTAGTCTGTGAAGGTGTAGCCAGAAGCTTTGCAGGACAACTTCACTGAGGACCCAGGTCTCCCCAGCTGAGACCCAGACTGCTGCAGCTGGACTTCAGAGTGGACACCTGTGGAGGAAAAGGCAGAGTAGATGTCATTGTCACCTCAGTCCCTATCTCCTCTTCAGATTTGGAGCTGGTAAGCCGCTTACCTGTTGTTACTGACAGGAGGAAGGGGATGATCCAGCTCCATTCCATCCTTAGGATGGTGTGTTCACTGACTTTGGAGAGGACACTGCTCAGATGTTGTGTTTATGGTGTGAACATCTCTGTATTTACCACTATAGACTCATGTAATTTGCATATTCATGAGCATGATACTTTTTAAATAAGGCCCTAGTCCAAGTATGGGGAAGGGTTACAAATATCTGGGTCAGGCAGCAGGATGCTGAGGTGCAGGTCGTAATCCCTCAAGCAAATACATTCCCATATTCCTCCCATGTTTCAGATATATGAAATTACTATTTGGGTGAGAAGGTAACATCATTGACTCATTTGTGGTGGAGTACTCTGCCAATTATTCTCAGCACTTTGACCATCATGAATGGCTGCATCCTCATTAAACACCACACACTGCAAGCTAAGAGCAGCACTAATCTAATTCATATATCCATAAATAATTATAAGGTAGCTTGGTAATGTGACCATTAACAGTACAACTCTGGTTTACTATGGCGTATTTTATCTGTAGCCAAGGATTTTTAACTAGGTGTATCTGGGACAGGCTCTTTCCTGTGGTTCAGGCCAAAAATCCAATTAGAAAGAAGTTGGCCACTATATAATATCCAGGCACTAATGGGTATATCTTACCTAAAGGCTGATGTTGTAGACTGCAAGGCCTGCTAGTCCATGAAACCACTGATGCCTTTGCTCTTCCTTCAAGCTACACAGCACCCTCTTGCATTAGGAATCCTAACCACCAGAAAGAATTATAGATCAGGTAGGTTTTTCTGTGTCCTACAACCAAAGTTCTTAGGTAGCTATCTGAAAATAAGAATACATAGTAACTTACAGCGTGCCATCTGTGTTCACCAAGCTGATACATGGTCTCTCTTTTCTTAATCTGACTCTCATGAAGGAGAAGCCATGAACTATTTTGTAGATAGTACTATACTCTCAGCATCCCTCTATAGGTCAGGAAGGGTGTCCTAGAAACCTTGAGTTATTGTGATACATCAGGAGAGACACAGAGGATTCTATGGGGGTTGAGAGCTTTCAGTGGAAAGATTATTACTTTTTAATATTGACTTTTACTTTACTATAATCAGCAGGTACTCTTTAACCAGATTTAAACCCAAATAATGACACAGGGAGACTAGGATATCTTTAAAATCCTATACCATTGTGTTGTATATTAATTACTCAATCCTAAACCTCCAAACTAGTATAGTTTACTCCCATTAAGATATCCCACATTATACTTGCTTTCTATTCATATCCCAGGTCAGCTTCATTCCCCTTTGGTGCTTCCTGCTTTTCTTGACATGCATTCCTCCTCTTCCAACTCTTTCTCCTTCCCTAAATGGCCCAGGATCCCATTCTCTATTATTGCTCAGCACTGGCCAGTTGGGTTTTATTAGCAATACAGAAAACAAATGCTGACATGTTTCCACAAAATTGAGACAGGAGCTACTTAGAATAAACATCACAATGCAATGTCCTTATTGAAACCAGAGAGGAGGCAAAGAAATATGCATTTGAATGAACAAGGTTAAGTTGTACCCAGTCCACAAGAACATTATGTAAACAAATTGCCTTCTCATAGACAAATTCAGCCTATCGAACCTGAATGTGACCCCATAAACTTCTAGGAACCCACACCATTTATTGGTGGAGATGGTGCAAAGGTAGCTGTCAAAGGCTTGGTATTAGAGGGGAATGAACTATTTGCTTTTTCTGGGTAGGAAGAAAGGCACACCCAGTAATAAGAAAGGAAAATTTTAGCACCATATTGTTAATTATTATAACTGGTGAGAACAGGCCACACATGCCCCAAGATGGATGTGTTAACCTCAGGGGACTGCTTAATAAAATTCAATTAAAAGGGATCTAACTTTTGCTGCTAACCTTGCCAACAGACAGCTTTACCTGGTCAGTCATTTTAAAGGTTCTGCAGCAGTTGAATCTGGGAGTGAGCATGAGTAGAGAGGATGACATGATCTCTTCAGTGTCCAGCTCTTCCTTAGTCCTCCTCCTAGGCATGCACTTTCCTGTACATGCTGCCACCAGGTAGAGGATGATCCAGCTCTATGCCAATGTTAAAGCTTGTGTGCTTAGGGATTGTGAACACATAGATATGAATGTGATACTGTTGGTTGTGTGGGCATTCCAAAATTTACAACCACAAACTGTTATTTATACAATAATAAGGAAAGGTAAAGACTTGATATTTTCTCAGACAGGAATGGTAGACATTTTCTATGTTAGTCAGATGCATGGTGAGGTACACACAATGAAGGTAATGCATTCATGATCCATCCTGGCAACTGTGAACCCAGTTCTTTCATCCCACTGAGAAACCAGTCACCATATCCATGTTTCTTAAAGTAAATCACACTTCAAATGTTCAAGGACAATATTAATCTCCTCAGGGCAAATGACAATTGTGATACTGAGAGGGTACATTGATAATCCTGTTTCTAACAGACACTGACACAGAGCCTTGGAGGTGGCTGTCCATCACAGTCCAATGAGCAACAGGACTATGAACACTTCTTCTACTGGTGGAAAACTATGAGACACTTTTCTCTATATTTCTTAGAATCTTGGGCTCCAATATTCTGAAGTTTATAAGTATTTCATAAGTAAGTGTTCTATCCAAACTCCAAAGAACCTGATTTGGATATTGGGGAATCGCAATATGGATGTTATATAACAAATAACATTCCCAGGGTTGTAGTATGAAGATGGTACTTGTCAACGAAACCCTGGTCTCTGAATGTAACAATGAAGGCAATGACATTCTTAGAGGCAGCTGGAATACACTCAGTGAGTAACTTCCTCATCTGCTTCTGCTGCCCTTTATTTCTTAGAGAATTGGTGGATGTACAGTGCCCCCTACTGGTCCTGAAAACTGGTATATATGTTCTTACGAACACCAGTCACTTTTTTTTCTTCCTTGCCATGTACTTGGTGAGGTGGAGAGGATATTTCAACAATGGATGGTGAGCTGAGCTTCCAAAGTTGTCTCCATGAGCCACAGTGCTTTCCCTAGGGGCTGTTAGATCTAGCTTCAGCCATAACCACTAAAGATGAAATGTGTTATTACTTCAAGAGATGAACAATATTTACAAGCTCAATGCATGCAATTCCCAACTCCTAAAGTTGCCCTTGGCACAGTAAGTGCACAAAACCGGGAAGAGGAAAAAAAGGTCACTTACAGATAAGTTCCCCAATGCAGAAAATAGTTTCATATCTGAGTGGAAACCAGAATTTAGGAAAGTGTAGGCTGCAATTTATTGTTTCCATCATTTGCATCACAGATATATAAGTACATGTAAAAACTTAAAGGAGATGGGTTACCCCTTTGCCATGGACCCTTAAGGATAAAACTACTAACTATGTCGTTAGGCAACATTCTCCTCTGTGGATGTAGCTTCTCTAAGCTCAGCAGCCTCTTAGTCATCAAATGTCATGAGTATTCATTTTCAGAGTCATGGACATATTTGTAAACCTTAGTTAATGACAGCTGTGGAGCTGAATCACCACTACCAGCTACAATGTGTTTGTGTTGATAACACTAATGAATATGACATATGTGTGTGTCCCAGCATGTGAATACATGCAAAAAAGTCATTTCACAGAATCCAATACACCTCCCTGTTAAAAATGCTGGAAAAAATAAATGATACAAGCCACATACCTAAGTACAATAATGGCAATATACGTCAAGCTTATAGCCAACTTCAAATTAAAAAGAGAGAAATTTAAATCAACTCCACTAAAATCAGGGACAAGACAAGGCTTCTCCCTCTCTATCTAGTTCTTCAATATAGTACTTGAAATGTTAGCTACAGCACTAAGACAACCAGAGGAAAGCAAGGAAGGGAATACAAATTGGAAAAGAAGTCAAAGTATCTCTATTCACAAGTTATATGATGGTATACATAATTGATTCCTAAAATTCTATAGAACTCCTACAGCTGAAAAACGCCTTTATCAAAATGACTGGATACAAAATTAAAGTTAAACAGTCAGTGTATCTCCTAAATACAAATAGTAAATGGGATAAAAAAAACCTATGGAAACAACAACCTTCACAAACCCACAAATAGTGTTATGTACTTTGGTATTACTCTTAACAAGCAAGTGAAAGACCTATGTGACAAGGACTTCAAGTCTTTGAAGAAAGAAACTGAAGAAGAAATCAGAAGATGAAAAGCCGTGCCATGCTCATTGATTGGTAGGATTAACATAAAAGCTTTTAATCCCAATTGGTCCAAGATCTCTGACTTTCCCACAAGGACTCTAATTAAGCCTGAAAGGTCTTAATTTTTAGAAACTGGACCACAAATGTGATTTCTACGTTGCTGAATCATTTCTCCAATTTTATTTGGGCCCCAACTAGGTATTACTTGTTACAATTAAGCCAAAAGAAACATTATGAGAATGAAGCCCCATCTTCTTTAAGGAGGATTGGGTAGATTATTGGTTGCTTTATTGGACTATAGAGGGTTATTATCAATGGTAGTTGGTTACAAGTTATTATTTGTCTTACTTTGAAAGAAAACATGGTTAGACTCAGCAATGTCTCTCTTTTCCCTTATCTTACATTCTTAGGTTTGGAGATAGGGGTTGCAAAGTAAGAAGGTCCTCAATCCCCTTCAAAGACCTGAGAAGGACTAAAACTTACATTCCTCAGACATCTTAAGCTGATAATGACAAGATGTGATGGAGATTTATTTACATTCAGCATTATAGATGCACCAAGAGAGGAAAGGTGGTTTCTTCAAGGCTGTCAAATACAAATAGCCAAAACACTAAGAATGTAATATTTATATAATTCCTGATTGTGTCATGGTTCTTCTTGCTATGGGTAGTTTATTGTACATATGTGTAATAATATAAATGTATATATAAAAATAAGATGTTTCATAAAAAATCAATTTTCTTTTCTTATACAATAAATCATGGTTACAGTTTCCCCTCCTGCCACTATTCCCAGGTGTCCCCTCCCACTGCTATCTGTATCCACTTTCTTTCTGCTTCTCTGTAGAAAAGAACATCCTTCCAAGAGGTAAAAAGTAATTTAGAAAAATAAGTATAATGAGCTTAAACTAAAACTATCACATTGTACAAGAAGTTGGACAAGGCAAATCAAGAAAAGGAAAAAGCTCCAAGAAGAGGTACATGAATCATAGACCTGTGGGTTCCTACACCCAGAGTCCCATGAAAATAAATTTGATGACAAATACTGAGACCCAATCCAGACATTTTGCAGAAAGAGGGATCTTGGAATACTCAGCTTTAAGCAGGACTCCTCCATCAAATGCACCACTCTGAGCTCAGGGAAACACAAAGATCATGTAGTTGGAAAAGCCAGAGGAAATGATGGACATCTGGAGAACAGAGTCCTCTAAGTCAACTGTAGAAAGTCATGTGAACTCACAGAAACTGAAGCAGCACACACAGAGCAGCCACAAATATGCACCTAGTCCTCTCCATTTATAATACAGCTTTCAGTTTAGCAGCACATTTTTGCTTTAACATACCTTTAGGCTGTTTCCAATTTTGGCAATTATCAATAATGCATCAGAGAGTATGATGGAGCAAGAGTCTCTAGGGTCTTTTGGGTGTATGCTCGGGAGTTCTAGAGCCAGATATTTGGGTAGATCTATTCACAGCACCAGTGAAACAGCCCACTGATCTCCATAGTGGCTGAACACAGTCGGAATCTTGGCTCTGTGAGGTGTCTGGGCACTTTAAAATGACTTCTACAGCATGCAACAGGCAACTTCTTGAATCAAGTACTGACAACCACTGGACAAATGTCTTTCAGGTGCCTTGGAGAGTCCTGTTCAACACAGAAGCCAGAAAGGGAAGGTTTCCCTGCTTTCTTATCATTCCTTGTTTTCTAGTTGGAGGAGACATGAGGCTCAGTTATGAAGTCACTGGTATTTGAAACAGTATTTTAAGTTCAACATAGGTTTGAGTGATCTCTAACATAGAATTCACCAGGGACTTTCATGTCTACCACCACCTAATCAGTGTATGAGATCTCATCCACACTCAGCAGACAACATTCATATTAAAAGAGGAAAGAATAAAAAAATAAAAATAAAAAAAAATAGGAAAGAATGTCTGCTACATGAACATGGAAAAATTAATGTTCTGAGCTACAGAGAAATCTTCCTGAATCAAATCCCGACATTACCAACTAAAACAGGTGTCTCAGTGCTGGGTGATAGTCACCCATTTATCCAAAATCAAATCCTCTATAGAACAAGTGTGACCTCTATATAACAAAAGCATACACCCAAGGGACCCTAGAGACACTTGTTCAGTTATATTCCTACCTGCTCTTTGATATTAGCCAAACATGAAAACATTGGAGAGGTCTGTCAATGGAAAAGTGGATAAAAATGTGGTACTAAACTGAAAGCTATAATATAGGTGGAGAGGACCAGGGGCAGACCTGTGTCTTTCCTGTGCTGGCTGCTTCAGTTTCTCAGAGTTCACATGCCCTTTGCTCAGTGGACTATAAGAGATGATGATGTGTCAGTGTGTGTCCACGTTCTGTAAAAACCTGAGAATGTAGGTCAGTTCACCAAAACTAGGGAGGAAGTAAATATAAAAACAGAAGACTGTGCACGAATATCAAACTTATCCTCGAATAATACATACATACATTGGATAAATAAATTAGTTCCATGAACACTGATTTAATCGTACTTTTTATCAACTTACAATAATTACATTTATGTGGCAGTGCTGTGTGATACAAATGCCTATTACATTCTAGGAGACTAGAACTTCTGCAGGAAAACACACTGAGAGTATAAAACACACAATTCACTACTATGAGAGAATTTTTGTTTATTCAGATGTTATTTATGTGGACTTCAATGGGAAAAGATCTCATTATATTTTTTTCAAAGCTACTCTATCAAAAGTTTCAGTCACTTGGAATACAGAGATATTTTGGTCACTACACATTATCACAGTGTTCCTTTTATAATGCTGTGCTGTGTAAGAAACATGTTAATGGAGGTGGTCACTGGAGAAGAGGTTGTCAAGTGAGATGTGCTATAGGGGCAAATTCAATTAGCATCACTTTATTCACAGCTGTAACTTTGAAAAGGTGACAAAGATTATACATCACTGCAAGGATCAGGCAACAAATGGACAAAGAAAAATTATATCTGAGCAAGTCTCCAAGCTAATCTTCTCTGTCATCTTATACTCAGTGCAGCTTGCTGCTCCTCCAGGGTTTTTTTTTTTTTTGACACACTCAGGATGTGGTTGCAGCAGTGGGTGCTTGTCTCACACAGTAATAGACTGAAGAGTCCTCAGATGTCAGGCTCCTGAGCTCCATGTACACGATGCTGGAGGATGCATCTACAGTCAGTGTGGCCTTGCCCCGGAACTTCTGATTGTAGCTAGTACCACCACCTCCACAACCAATATATCCAATCCACTCCAGTCCCTGCACAGTGCTCTCCTTCGCCCAGTGTATATAGTAGTTGGTGAAGGGGTAGCCAGAAGCCTTGCAGGACACTTTCACTGAGGACCCAGTCTGCCTCAGCTCAGCCTCGGACTGCTGCAGCTGGACCTGAGAATGTACACCTGTGGGGAGAAGGGAAGAGTGGATGACACTGTCAGTTCACTCCCTGTCTTCACTTCAGGAGTGGAACTGGAGAGAACCTTACCTATAGATGCTGCCAATAGGAAGAGGATCCAGCTCCATCCCATGATAAGGGCCAGATTGTTCACTAACTGTGCAGAGGACACTGATCACATGTTGTTATGGGGTGTGGACACCCCTGTATGTAACAACCATAGACTCAAGTAATTTGCATATTCATAAGCAGTGTACTTCGTAGATGAGGACTTAGCCCAGCTGGAGAAGAAGGAGGAAAAGGACTCCTTGGTCAGGAATCTGATGCTGAGGTCCAGGTCCTAATCCTTGCTGAGGAAATGCAACCATGATCCTTCCCTGAGCCCTCTTCAGATGCTGTGAATGTGATATCAGGGCCTAAGGTCTCCAGAGATTTTGGGCCTGAGGCAGTTGCTTCACTTTGAGACAAATTAATCAGAAGAATTTCAAGAAAAAGCTTGTGAAGATGATGGGGACTTGAAATCTCAAACCTGTTAAATCATGACAATTTGCCTCCTCTTTTATATATATGTAATATACACTTGTCTTACAGCAGGTTGTGCACAAAAACCTGACCAAAATGAACCTAAATGGAACAAACCTAAGGAATATTACCACATCAAATTTTATTGCAGCACTATCTGCAGTAATTAAGTTATGGAAATAAAATTCATGCCTGTCATCAGATTAATGGATAAGGAAAACATGGTTATATCTGCAACACAACAGAATACTTTCATCTGCAAAGTGTTCATCAAAGGAAAAGCAATGCAACTATTGATAACTGTATTAATGGGGACCTGCAGTCTTGATCACAGAAACTTTTGTGTGTAGTGTACATTGTCTGATGCAGACATTCATGACTAGTCAAAGTGCTGTGTATAACTGACAATGTACTCAGCCATAGATGAGATGGATTGTGTATTTCAACCTACTTGCAACAATCAGGGACCATCACAAAAGGTGTACTGCAATGAATGTAAAAAACAAAATATAGTGGACAGACATGAAATGCTATTCAAGAATTTTTATGGCCCTGGTCCCCATGAACACACAGCAGCTTTAGTGACCAGCATGAGACCTGAACACAGACACTCAAAGTTACAGTATGTGAGCCTGTGAAATAGTTGAGTAGGAAAAGGTGTCTATGTGTAAGATTAGCAATGTTACTTAGATTGCTTGGATCTACATGGTAGAATGTGCGACCTGAATTTTATAAGTTGTCCTCTGAGGCTAACACCCACCTTGGTGCATATGTTCCCTGAGTTCACCACTAAACACACAGTAACAATATTTATAATCTATCACAACATGATGGTAAGAGAGCCCACCCCAAGCTTCCAGTCTGTTGCCATTTGGAAACTGGTGAGGAATTTATAACTGTTTCCTTTGGTAGGTTTCTAGATGTTTCTTATGCACTACTAAAAGACACTTTTATGTACATAGATTGCACTGATTGTACTTGCTATGTTATTAGTTGATGAAACAAAACAGCTCAGGTAGGTGAGAGAGAGCCTTGTTGTTAGGTCTCAATAGAAGCCCTAGGGACATAGTGGAGGAGATATGATCATAGTGCATTGTATGCAGGAATGACATTACCAAAGAATAAGCAAAATCATTCAGAAATTAAAAACCATTTTACATATGTTTAAAGTTTTTTTTGGTTATTCACATATGAAGTATTTAATGTTTGTTACATTTTTCTATTAAGGATTTTAACATTAACATTGCTCAATGTGCTGAAAAAATAGGACACATTGATGGTATATCATCTATCTTGGACTTTTACTCAGGAGCCAGACACATGAGAATCAAGAGTTAAAATGTATACTTGGGAGGCAGAGGCAGGTGGATCTTTGTGAGTTTGAGGCTATCCAGGTCTACAAAAGAGAGTTACAGAGATCAATTGCTGTTACACAGAGAAAAGAGAGAGTGTCTGTGTATGTTAAATACAGCCTTGACTGGCATCCAAGCCAGGCTAGATAAAACACAGTAATATCTGAATGGAATTCATGAAAATATGATAAACAAAACCAGGAACCATCACCCATGACCCGTTCATAGGCATTCTTATGTGATAAGTATGATAACACACTGCCTGATATTTAAATAAACAATGAGCCACTTAGGTATTTCTCCGCTGCAATGTATTGGATAGTATGTCAATTGTCTATCACCAAGTGAAAGTGCAATAGAAGATGAACAAGGGCCACAGAGGGAATATGATAACTGCCTAGTACACTTATCTAAGCAAATTTAAATACCTACTCAAATGTTCAAAATATGAACTACATCACAATTGGTGAACTCCTATATTATAATTGAGTAAACATGGTAATTAAATTTCTTCCTTCAAGGTTACGATAAAAAAGAAGATGAAACAAGGCTTTCTCCCTTAAAACTGAAGAAAACTAGGCACACATGTTAATCTTGTACACTGTGTATACTTCCCCTATAATCTCTATTCTAACATTTCTTGGCACTCATATTTTCCTTTACTATGCTTCACCCTTTGATAAGTATATTATTATGCATTGGCACACATAATTGTATGTAACAATGCAATGTCTAAAACCTGCTAAAGAGAGACTCATACAATACCTGCATACTTTGATTAATACAGCTAACATATGGGAAACTTAATATCATTGAGTCTTCTTTGCATACTCTGTTACTCATCCTCAGCACACTGAACAGTTATCAATGTCTGAATCAGTCATTAAACACTGCACAGAGAAAACCTCTGTGATCAAGGTTGAGAGCAGCACTTATATATTGTATAATCATAAGTGTTATAATGAAGATGACAATATGATCATTAGCAATAGAACTCAGTACACTAGGGCCTGTGTCACATCACTGGATTATTTCAAACCAACATCAGCACAATTAGTTACACAGAGACTTTGTATGAAGATGTGAAAACTTGGCCTATCTTAATTTTGTTCCCAGCTAGCTTGTAGAACTTAAATTAATCCATTTATACTAATCTACATTCTGCCATGAGGCTTGCTACCTGTTCTCAGTCCTGCTACCTCGTTCTGCCACTTTGACTGGCTGGAAAATATACCATGCCATATTCTATCCCAGAATTCCTATCTCTCCAGATGTCCTGCCTATACCCTCCTGCCTTGATATTGGCCACTCACCACTTTATTGAATGAATCAGAAGCTGATGGAGAAGATGTTTACAGAACACTGAGACAGGTGATGCTTCATAAATATAACAATATCAAAGTGTGGCCTGTTTTCAAATCTCTGCCAGAACATAAATCATCACTTGAAAAATACAAAGACAACTTTACACAGTGCACAAGCATGTATCCCAAAAGTGTCATCTCCAGCTATGTGATTTTTGACCATGTTTACCTGGGAAGATATCTTTCCTATGTAGCTGGCCACAGATCCAAGTAGAAAGCAGTTGGTCACTATGTAAGAGCTGGGCACTAGTGGGTACATTTTACCTGAAGACTGATGTTGTAGACTGTAAGGTCCGGTGGCACTGTTTAGATCTCTGGTGTCTTTTCCCTCCCTGCAGATGACATACCATCATCTTGCACTAGGAAATCTCGCCAGCAGGGAGAATTTCCTGTTCTGTTTCAGGTTTGTTTCTCTATGACATTCAATAATGTTCTTAGCGTTCAAAGATCCAGATTAAAATAACTTTAATGTTCCATTTTTACCCAAATAATAATGACTCTAAGTGAGAAAACAAATGACAACAAATGCAGCATTGATGTGGGAAAAGTGTAATTTTCTCTCACTACGGATTAGAGGGTAAAATATTGCAGCGAATTTAGAAATCGGTTTACAGATCTCTCCAAAAAGTAATGAATAAATCTATGTTGTCTCCCACCTGTATCCCTCCCAAGCATATACTCAAATGACTCCACATATTTTTACAGAGACACTTGCATATCCATGTTTATTGCTGCTCCATTCACAGCAACTGGGAAATGGAATCCATCTAGATTTCAAACAAAGGACAAATAAATAATCACCATGTGGGAAGTGTAGTCAATGAAATACTACTCAGTTGTAAAGCATGAATTATAGAATCTGTAATTATGGGGATAGACCTAGAAAAAATATGGTGAAGAAGGTCACCCAGATCCTTAAAGACAAATGCTTCATGTTTTCACTCATATACTGTTGCAGAGTTTGCAACAGTTTAATTTGTAGATTCCAAGAGCCTAGAAATGTGCACTTATGGTCTGAGGAACTGAGGGAGAGGATATAGAAAATGAGCATAATAAAATGAAAGCAGACAAGGAGGGGAATGGGAATACAAAACTTCCAACATGTACTGCTGTTGGGATATGAAAGCCATTGGCAGTGATGTAGAATAAACCAAAATGAACAGTTATAAGAAAAGTATGATGAAATTTAGAATCTTGAAATAGGAGTAAAATTAAGCAGGCTATAGATGCATGTGGCATGAGAAATAATGGTGAATATAATGTGAGTAAAGAAGATTACATTATGGAGTAAAGGGAAAACCATTACAGTTTTATGTTTATAACAAAATGTCTGGAAATAATGAACAATTCATAGTTGTCTAGCTTTCAACTTGTGATTTTGTTTGTGTTAATGGGATAATTTTCCATTCAGATTATGGAGAGGTTTTATTGATCTGCTGATACAGTATTTTTTAATCACACAATTAAGCCTATTGAAAGTGTATACAAAGTTGGTGATATGAAAATAAGATTTAATTTTTAGTACTTCCTCAGTGGTCTGGTACTGGTTATTCTCTATGGTTATGTGAGATATATGCTTGTATAAAGCTGAGTAGAAAGAATATTGTTGTATTTTGTGTTTTATTTTAACTTAGGAGACTTTGAACAGAGGCACCTGCATGGGTGGGCAGTGCTACTCCCAGAAGACACAAGCTATGAAATGAACATGTCAGTGTCAGTCACAGGATAATTCCATCTGTGTTAATAGACAGGGATGCCCTACAGGTGCCAAAAACTGTATTAGATATTGCCATTGCTCTTGTTGCTCACAGTAACTCCATGGTTAGGCCTTATATCTTAAAAAATCTATTTAAAATAGGAACAGATTATAAAAGACAGAAAGATTAGATGATGGCAGTAAAACAGAGTCTTTCAGATCCAAGAGCACTGATGTGAATGTAAACTCAAAGAGACTACTGTGGCTTCAGGAATGTAGACTGTACCAAGTTAACCAAGAAATGATCCTCATATTGGGAGATGGCATGGACATGGGTTTTCACTCCCAACAAAAAGTTTCTGCAACAGAAAAAAATTGTTTGTATAGTAGAATTTAATTCTGTATATAACCACCCTTAAAGGTGGACTCATGCCCATCTAGAGATGGCCATCACAAAGTGATCTCAGTGTCATTACTTTAGACATCATATATCATGTCACTGATGATTTCTTTTTGTCTTACTTGGCTTACTATTTGTCATGGATCTAGAGCTGTGTTTTTATCTGGTGTGTGTGGGTGTGGGTGTATGTGTGTGTGTGTGTGTTACTATTTTTGCTTGCTTTAATCCCATTTTAAGGTTTTTTTGGCTATGTGTTTGCTTCTACGGAAGGAATGAAAGGGAGAGTACTTGGGTGAGTAAGGATATAGGATGGATCTGGGAGGCCTTGTGGGAGGGAATTCAGAACTCAGAATATATTGTATGTATTTTTGAAAAATTTGTACAAAAAAAAAACCCTGAGTAAAATAAGAACGAATATATAAAATTGTAAAGTGTGTAACAGAGGATCTTCACTGTGTTTGAGCATGGAAACTTCACAGCAGGTGCAGGTCAGCTACTACATATTAAGGAAGGAAACCACAGAGGATACAGAGTCCTTTCCACATCAACATCATCTCTATCTCAAGATTATTGGCTCCATTGTGCCCCCTGCTGGTCATGAGATAGGTTTGTCATGGCTTATATTCAAGTTTCCCTGTCTTCCTTGAGCAGTAACATATGAGCAACTTCAGTGCTCACAGGGCTCAGCTGCAGGAAGAAATGGATCTTGCTTACATTAAGATAATGCCTGATGTGTCAGAGGTAGATTTAAATTTTTTTTCTATATTATCTTCAGTGGCTTTTCCCTGGTGGCAGTTTGATCCAGCTCTAGCCATTCCGACTTGCAGTAAGGTGATTACGAGAAAAAAAGGTCTTGGAGACCCTCAGTATGCTATACCTGAGGCAGAGCACCTGAGGTCTGAAGGGCCAAAATCAATATTAGGCTCAGAAAGCAGGACTCCCATGTATGCAGGTGTGAACTTCTGGGACACTCAGATACAGGAGTTAATAGAAAGAAGAACCACTTTTGGGTTATATAAACATTGTGTGGAGACCTCTTCTTTATGCAGTGGGAAGTATCTTGAAACTTGTTAACAACTTCTCTAGCAGGTACCAGATAAGTCACTGAACCAAGGTGTTAGAGCCACTTAATAGATGCCTTCACAATGCACTGCAGAATTGCATTCAATTCAGAGGCCAAAACTGAAAGATTCCCCTTCATTCTGGTCAATCCATGATTTCTAGGAGTAGGAGACAGGAGTGTAACATGTAATGGTAATTTTCTGAGCGAAAAAGACTTATTTCTGAATTATTGTCCTTGTGATTGCCAAGTACCACAGGTCTCCCTGCTGGTTGTTATTCACCCATTATTCAAAACCAAGTAGTTTATTGAAACATGGAGACCACAATGCATACAAAGAACTGTGAAAGTTGATGCTGCATCAGTGTTCTGTAAATGCTTGAGAATGTTACTGAGACTGGCAGGGAAGGAAATATGGGCAAAATATATGTATGATCTCAGGACCTACCTCAATGAATGTGTACATACCATGAGTTGATAGATGAGTTCTATGAAAAGATTTAATCATACATTTGACCAAATTACAGGAATTATACTTCTGTGGCAATACATTCTGTATAAGTATAACTTACAACCTAGGAGACTGGGACTTTTGCAGGAACACAAATCCAGAATTAACAACACACCTTCAGGTTACATCAGAATTGAGACAACTAAATGAGTTTTTGTTAGACCAAAGGTTGGTGATTTGGATTTACACGTCATATTCATATTATTATTCCCAGGTATTCAAAAAATGTTTTTCTGTCTCGTAATTTAGGGATATTTTTATCATACATTGCTGGGAGCAACTACATGCTGGATTGGCAAAAGCAAACAAGTGAGCTTCCTCAAGGTAGCCCACTCCTTCTTACATGAATGATGATGGGTGTGTCCCAGGTTTAACCATAATGGCTTATTCTTGGCTATTGCCTTTCCATGCTTGTGCCTTATATCTGACATATATAGGCAGAGACCCTCATTATCTATAGAATAATAATGTTCCTCCATTTGTGCTATTCTCTCTGTTGGTCAGATTTTATAACTCCTGACAATGCTTTCTAATTGATTTAAATAACTTTAAACCCTCCTTTTTGTAGCAAAAACTGTCAGGAGCTCTATGAACATTCATGTAAATTATAACAAGAAGAAAACCAGATTGAAATAAAGTAATAATCAAAGAGGTGCATCCATTCTAAGCTTACTCCAAGGACATGGCCCAGGTGTGTAGCATGATAAGAAAGAGAATATGAATATAGAAACAAAAATTGTTTAACTGTACAAGACAAGAGAGACACCGGTGTCTTAGAGAAACGTTGTCATAAAAAACTCTTTCTTTGAACACGTAATATACATGTGATGTTAGAGAAAGAGAAAACTTCAGCTTTGAACTCATAATGAGCACAAAGCAAATCTTTTGTTTTAACCTTGTAATAAACAAAGTACATAGTCAGATATTAGGATCAATAGTCCTACTGTAATTCCATTTTTTGCAACAATTTATCTATTTTTGAATGAGGTAATTTTTTACATACATAGAAAATCTTTGTATTAGATCATATAAAAACTGAAGAGAGAATTAAACAGTCATTGAAACCATCTGCTTCATCCAAAAATGTGTCTGTCTGTCCATTTAGATGTCTGATTGTATATCTATGTATGTTCATGTATATGTGGATGAATGGTGTCTCTGGGAGCACATTTTTTTCTACTGATTGTCTATGTACAAGTGTGTGTGAGATTCATAAAAACCTGCTTGCTTTGTCTGCAAAAATATAAATAGCAAGGCTACCACCCTGAAAGATGAAGAGTTATAGTACATAGAGAAACACCAGCCACCAGCTGGCCATTCACGAATGTTATGACCTGCCTCAGTTTACCCTGTGTGCTGGAGCTGATCTCTAGTATCCTGGCTAGAGAGGCCTGAGGAAGAAACGTTTTGTCACAGTTAGTACCTCACCCGGGCTGCTGCAGAGTCCCTAGCAGAAAGCTAGACCACCACTGTGACCCACCTTAGTTTACCTTGTATGCTGGAGCTGGTCTCTATCAATATATCATCATGGTTTTCCCTTTTTATTGTTTTGTTAAAGAAGAACTTCGTCAAAGGAGATTGTCACTGTTGAAGATGTTGAAAGGTGTGGAGTTCTGTAGGGGTGCAGCACCCGCACTGCTAGTCTAGGCTACAGCGAAAGTCTGCGGATTGAAAAGATGACACAACAATAGGTCGTTCGTGCTAAGAGAATGCCATTTATTGGAAGTAACAGAGCTGCTTATATAGGGGAGGAACCAGTAATCAAACAGCACTGTGGAAAGTCTCCAAGAGGGAGCAAATGAAGGGCCAAATCATGAGACTCAAAACAAGAAAATGAAGGCAACCAGTGGAGCACAAGGTTTCAACTGCAGAAGAAACAAGTAATGTTTCAACTAGAGACAAAAACAAGTAATGGTCAGTACCAGCACAGCTGCAGTTCCCCTCATAAGGGCATCCTAAATCTACATCACTTTACTCATAGATGTCCTTTTACAAAACTGACAAGGGTACTATGGTACAATGAAGAGATAGAAAAATGAATGCTCAAAATGATTATTTCTGAGCAAGCATCCAGGTTAATCTTCCCTTTCATCTTAGTCCCAGGGCAGCTTTTTGCTCCTCCAGGGTTTCTGACACTCTCAGGATTTGGTTGCAGCCCTGTGTCTCTTGCACAGTAATAGACCTCAGTGTTCTCAGATGTCAGGCTGCTGAGCTACATGTAGGCTATGCTGGAGGATGTGTCTGCAGTCAGTGTGGCCTTGTCCTCAGACTTCTGATTGTAGCTAGTAATACCATATTCAGGATAAATCGTTCCAATCCACTCCAGTGCCTGTCCAGGCCTCTGTTTCACTCAGCTCATATAAAAATCAGTGAAGGTGTAGCCAGAAGCCTTGCAGGACAACTTCACTGAGGACCCAGGTCTCACCAGCTCAGCCCCAGACTGCTGCAGCTGGACCTGAGAGTAGACACTTGTGGAGAGAAAGGCAGAGTGGATGATATTGTCACCTCAGTTCCTGTTTCCTCTTCAGATTTGGAGCTGTTGAGCCCCTTACCTGTAGTTACTGACAAGAAAAGGACGATCCAGCTCCAGTCCATCCTTAGGGACAGTGTATTCTCTGGCTGTGGGGAGGACACTGATCAAATGTTGTTTTGGGGGTGTGGACATCCCTGTATTTACCACCATAAACTCAAATAATTTGAATATTCATGAACATGGTACTTCTTAGATAAGGCTCTAGGCCAGCTGGGGAAGAAGGAGGTACAAACACCTGGGTCAGGCAGCAGGATGCTGACTTTCAAGTCCTAATCTCCTGAGTAAATGCATTCCATATTCCCTCCCTTCTTTCAGATAAATGCAATTAAAATTTGAGTGAGAGAGTGACATCATTGACTCTTCTGTGGCTGAGTTCTCTGCCAATCATTCTCAGCACTTTGTCCATCATGAATGTCTGCTTCAGTAAGCTTCAAACTGCACACTGAGAGCTGAGAGCAGCAGTAATCTACTTGATATAAACATATATAATTATAAGGGATTTTGACAGCGTAACCATTAGCAGTACAACTGTGGTCTACTAGGGACTATGTCATCTCTATCCAGGACTTTTGACCATGTTTACCTGGGACAAACTGTTTCCCATGATTTAGGACAAATATCCAATTAGAAAGAAGTTGGTTTCTATACAACAACCAGGCACTAATGGGTACATCTTACCGGATGGCTGATGTAGACTGCAAGGCCTGGTATTGCATGAGATCACTGATATCTTTGTTCTTCCTTCAAGCTTCACAGCACCTTCCTGCACTAGGAAACCTAGCCAACAGTGAGAATTACAGATCAGGAATCTAAGAATTGAAAGGTAGATGAAAGGAATTTTAATGTTGTAATTTGACCTCAGTCAGATTGTGAAATACAAGAATACAAGTGATGACATGGATGCCTTAAAAGGCTGATCCTCTCTCACACTTGATGTGATTGTAGACAAGTGTACTGACTTTGGAATCAGTTTGGATAATTTACCAAAAAATAATAAATAAAATTATAATATATCCTAGCTACACCCTTCAAAGCCTATATCCAACTGACTCTACAGCTTGTTATAGGGACATATGTGGACTTCTATGTTTATTCACGGCATGTTATTTGTGATTTATTCACAGCAGGTAGAGAATGTAGATTTCCAACAAAGGACAAATATATAATGACAGTGTAGACTGGGTTGAACATTGTCTGTGCATCCATTGTGGAAACTGTCCTGAAATTTCTCTACAAAGTTTGTTCTGCCAGTGCTTGTGACATCCATCGAATCAACTCAAGCCCATGACCAGGCCTCTG
The DNA here is from genome assembly GCF_903995435.1 of Acomys russatus. Taxonomy (NCBI): domain Eukaryota; kingdom Metazoa; phylum Chordata; class Mammalia; order Rodentia; family Muridae; genus Acomys; species Acomys russatus. The sequence goes on along the minus strand of NW_026131852.1, from coordinate 67,907 downwards.
CCTTGCAGAGCATTCACATATAGGAAATGGGAAAGCTAGCTGAGTCAAAAATGCTTGCAGGTAACCTTTCCTGAAGCCTGCTCCAGACTGCTGCAGCTAAATCTGGGAATAAGCACACATGCAGAGAATGACATGATAGCTTCAGTCTCTGGTTCCCACTTAGCACTTCTAGGAAAACACTTACCTGTAACCACTGGCACCTGGTAGAGGATGACCCAAATTCAGGGCAAGGTAAGAACCTATGTGCTTAGAGACTGTGGACAAGTGGGTACTAATGTAATACTGTACGTTTTGTGGACATCCCTGTATTTATAAACACAAACTGTTAATTTTGAAGTCATGTGGAAAGGTCAAGATGTGATCATTTTTTTAGATAGAACTGGTACAGTTTTTGTACGTTAGTCAGTGGCATGGTGAGGTTCTAGTGTCTGAGGTAATGCATTCATGCTCTATCCTGGCATCTGTGAACACAGAGCACTTCAGTCTCACTGAGAATCCAGTCATCATATCCAATGTTCATTAATGTGAACCAAACTTCAAATCGTTCAAAGACTACATGAATCTTCTCAGGGTCAACCTCATTTGAGATGCTAAGAAGAAACATTGACAATTGTGTTTTTCTCAGATACTTACTCAGAGCTTTGGAGGATATTGTCCACCACAATGATCTATGATTATGACTATGAATATGAACACCTCTTCTACCAGCTGCAAACTCTGAGACACTTTTCCCATATTGCTTAGGATCCTAAGGATCCAATATCCTTAATAATTATTTATTAGTATGTCATGAACTACTATTCTATCCAGTGAATATATAAATCAGATTTGGACCTTGGAGATCTCAATATGGATGTTATTTAGCAAATAATCTCTCTAAGGTTGAGCATCAAAATGGTATGTGTCAACACTGCCATGGTCTCTGAACATAAGGATGTTGGCAATGAAATCCCAGAGGCTGTTGGAATACACTCAGTGAACAACTTCCTTATCTCCTTCAGCTGCCCCTTTACTTATTAGAGAACGGGTGGATCTACAGTGCCCCCTGCTGGTCCTGGTAACTCACTTGTATAATTTCTCACACATAGACTGCTAACTTATTTCTATTCTTTGAAATGTACCTATTGAGTTTGAGAAGATATCTCAACAATGGAAGCTGAGCTGTTCCTCAAACGCTGAGTACATGAATCACAGTCCTTTCTCTAGGGGCTGTTAGATCTATCAATAGACGTGACCACTGATGAAGTATTGAGTTACCACACACACACACACACACACACAAAAACTAGAGATAAACAGGATGTACAAGCTCTGTGCAGGCAACTTCCTGACTCATGAAGCTGCAGTTGGGACAGAAAACTCAGAAGATCAGTAACAGGAACAAATGTGGCACTTACATGTCAGTTCCCAACTACAGAAAATATATTCACATCTAAGAAGTAACCAGAATTAAGAAAAATTTGTACTGTGAATCACTCTGTTTGATTATTCAGCATTCCTATCAAATGTAGGCTATATGGTTGTAGGTAAAGACTTAGCAGGTTGGTGTTTTCCCTTTGCCTTGGATCTTTGAGGATGAAAAATGCTGCTGTGTCTTCTGGAACCTCTTTTCTCTCTGGATCTAGCTTTCCCAAGCTCACCTTCCTCATATTCATGGAAGGTCATGAGTAATGGTTTTCACAGTCCTGTATATATTTTCTAAGACTTAGAGAATGACAGCTGTGGAGCTGAATCAACACTACCAGGTGCAATGTGTTAGTGTAGTCTCTCCAATATATATGACAAACTGTTTGTGTCCCTGCATGTAAATAACTAAAGAAAATTCACCTAGGTCTACTCTTTCTCGCAAAGAAGACTAACACGCACCTTCAGAGACTCTTCCTTTCTGGATCACATCCTACCCTCTTTCTGTGGCCTCCCTCTCCCTTCACACCATGTTGCCTTTGTTCTTTCCCACGTCTTAAGCTGCCTTCTCTATTGTCTTGCTTCTATGGACTGATGAGTAGTCACTGTTCTTACTGAGCACACATGGCTCCCATTCATCAAGGTTCTTGCCTTTAAGAAATTCCAGACAGCCTGGATTTTTCAGAATCTTTCATTCCCATTCATACTTTAGCAGAACAATAGTATTTTGGTTTTTGTGGCTACCTAGACTCAGATTCTTCATTATCTGAGCAATGTTGGAAATTGCTTCAAACTTATGCAGTCAGCCTGAAATAACAATCAGATATTACTGGTTATTCCAACAAGTGATTCTCTGTATGACAGGAAAGGACAAATGTAAACACCATTCCAGCTGCAAACCCTTTGGCCTATAATGGTGACCTGCATTCAAGGCAAAAATATATTTTCTAACTATATCCTAAAAACATCCTTATACCTGAAGATAAAAGCTCCCAATCCCTCCTCACAGAAGCTTTTGCCTTTTTTAATTGATGATCGTGACTATTACAGAGATCCACATTAGGTAATCATGCAAAGGGGAAGTGACCCTGGGATGCCCAACTACAGTTGATACAACATCAAGGCAAACCATGAACTTACAGCTCAAGGGAAATTCTGTAAGGAGGAGCCCAGGAACAACTGCAAGATCTAGAGGATGAGAATGCCACTTGTGATAGTATCTTCTACACAGAAAAGTGGTGATGCCCCTATGAAATCTCAACAATATGTCCATGTCTGTAAATGCCTGAAACTGTAAGTCGTTGCAACAAGACTAGAAAGTAAGTACATATGAGAACAGAGAATTGTGCGTAATCCCAAACCTATCTTCAATTACCATTTACATACATTGGGTCAATAAATTAGTTTTATGACAATGATTAATAACTTTTTATCAAGTTATGATAAATTACATTTATGAGGCAGTATAGTATTCTTTAAATGTCTCTTACATTCTAGGAGAGCAAAGCTACTTCTGGAAAACACAGCCAGAGTTTAAAACACACATTCAGGTAATTTAAGATGATGAATGAAATTTTTGTTTAGTAAAATGTAATATATATGGATTTTAAAAGTAAAATTCATATTATGCTTTATTCAAAGAAACTTCATTGAAAGTTTCCGTCTTGTAGAATGCAGAGATATTTTGTAACTATGCATTATCAAAGTTTTCCCATTCATAACAAAGATACTTGCTAATGGAGGCAGTCACTAGTGTAGAGTGTCAAGGCATAATGTACTATAGGGACAAATTCCAAGTCTTCAGGTTAATCTTCTCTGTCTTCTCAGTCCCAGGGCAGCTATCTGCTCGTCCAGTGTTTCTTACACTTTCAGAATGTAGTGGCAACACAGTGTCTCTCGCACAGTAATAGACTGCAAAATCCTCAGATGCCAGGCTGCTGAGCTCCATGTAGGTTGTGCTGGAGGATGTGTCTGCAGTCAGCATGGTCTTGTCCGGAACTTCTGATTGTAGACAGTACCACCATTGCCAGTATTAATAACTCCAATCCACTTCAGGCCCTGTCCATGGCTCTGACTCATCTAGTGCATAATGTAGCTGGTGAAGCTGTAGCCAGAAGCATTGCAGGACAAATTCACCGAGGATGCAGGCCTCACCAGCTCAGTCCCAGACTGCTGCAGCTGGACATGGGGATGGAAACCTGTGGACAGCAAGGTAGAATGAATGGCATTGTCATCACAGTCCCACTTAAGTGTTTGAATTGGGGAATCCCTTACCAGTAGATGCTGCAAACAGGAAAAGAATCAAGATCCATTCCATGGTGAGAGCGACAGTGTTCAGTGACTGTGGAGAGGACACTGATCACATGTTGATATGGTGTGAGCACATCCCTGTATGTAACAACCACACACTCACAAATTTTGCATATTAACGACTAATGTACATCTTAAATAAGAAACAGGTCCAGCTTCAGAAGAAGGAGTTACAAAATTCCTGGGTCAGGCAGCTGATGCTGATGTTCAAGTGCTAATCCTCTCTGAGAAATGCATCCCATATCCCTTCTCTGAGTCCTGTACAGGTTCTGTGGAAGTAACATCAGGGCCTAACCTCTCAATATATTTCTGGCCTGATGGCAGTTGCCTCACCCTAAGACAAAGTTATCCGATGAACCTAAATAAAGAGGTTGTGATATTGATAGTTATTTGAAATCTCCAAACCTGCTAAGTTATGAGAATTCACAGCTTCCTTCATGTTCATTCATTTTATACTGGGATTTAAAGTAGGTTACATACAAAAACCTAGTCAAAATGACCTAAATGGATCATACATCAGAAATATTAGAGCATCAAATTTTATTGCAGCAGTGTCTGCAGTAACTATATTATGGAAATAAAATACATGTCTGTCATGACATGAATTCCTAAGGAAGACATGATTTTATATGCACCCGTACAGAACACTTTCATCTGAAAGAATAAATCTCCAAAAAAATTAAAGAGTAAATATATGCTGTGTCCCAGCTGAATCCTTCCCAAGCATATACTCAGATGACTCCACATCATATTAAAGAGACTCTTGTACATCTAGATTCATCACAAAGGACAAGCAGATAATCACAGTGTGTGATGAATAGACACCGCAATTCTGCTCAGTTGTAAAAACAAGAATTAGGAAATCTATATTTATGTTGATGGACCTGGAGAAATGTGGTGAATGGGGTCACCCAGGTCCTTAAAGACAAATGCTTCATGTTTTGACTCATATACTATTTCACATTTTGAGTAATTTTTGTGTGTTTAATTTGTAGAAATTAAGAGACTAAAAATGTGTCCTTAGGGTCTGAAGAACTATGGGAGAGGATATATAAAATGAGCATAATAAAATGAAAGCAGATAGGGAGGAGAATGGGAACACAAAGCTTCAAACATGAACTGGTCTTGGGCAACGAAATCAAGAGGCACTGAAGTAGAATAAACCAAAATGAACAATTATAAGAAAAGTAGGATGAAGTCTAGGTTCTAGAAATAGAAGTAAAAATAAAGTTAGATATAGCATGCTTGTGACATGAGACATAATAATGAATATAATGGGAGTAAATAAAATTATATTAAGAAGTAAAGGGAAGCCATTACAGTTTTATTTTTATAACAAAATATCTGGAAAGAGTGAACAATTGCTAGTTGCCTAGTTTTAAATTTGTGATTTTATTTGTGTTAATGGTATAATTTTGCTTTCAGACTATGGAGTGGTTTTACTGATCTGCTGATACAGGTTTTTTTTTTTTATCAAAATTATTAAGCCTATTGAAAGTGTATGCAAAACTTGCAAGACTTGTAATTTACTTTTTAGTGTTTTCTCAGTTGTCTGGTACTCGTCATGCTCTATGGTTATGTACGATTTATGCTTGTATATAGCTGAGTAGGAAGCACATGTGTGGTTTTTATGTTTTATTTTCACTTAAGAGTCTTTGAACAGAGGCACCTGCATGGGTGGGTAGTGCTACTATCCGAAGACACAAGTCATGGAATATACATGTCAGTACAATCACAGGAAATCTCCGTCTGTGGTAATGGACATGGAGGCCCTACAGGTGCTGAAAACTGTATTAGATATTGCCATTGCTCTTGGTCCTCACAAGAACTCCATGGTTAGGCCTTATGTATAAAAAATCAATTAAAAAACTGACTAGATTATAAAAGACAAAAAGGATAGATGACTCCAATAAAACAGAGTCTTTCAAACACAAAAGGACTGACGCACATATGAACTCACAGAGACTGTGGCTCAGGAATGTAGCCTGTACCAAGTTAACCATGAAAAGATCTTCATGGTGAGAGAGGGCATGGTCACAGCTTTTCACCCTCAACCAAGAAATACCCGCAACTGACATTCCTTTACTAAGGAAAAATTTGTTTCATTAGTAGAATTTAATTCTGTATATTAACCACACTTAAATGTGGACTGGTGCCCGTCCAGAGATGGCCAACACAAAGCAACCACTCATGTCACTCACTATTTATTTCTTTTAGTCTTACTTGGCTTTTGCCTATTTATTATGGTTCTAGAGTTGTCTTTTTATCCTTTCTCTCTCTCTCTCTCTCTCTCTCTCTCTCTCTCTCTCTCTCTCTCTCTCTCTCTCTCTCTCTCTGTGTGTGTGTGTGTGTGTGTGTGTGTGTGTGTGTGTGTGTGTGAGCATTTTTTCTTGTTTTGATCCCCTTTGGATCTGTTTGACTCTGTGTTTGCTTCTACAGAAAGAATGACAGGGAGTGTAGTTGGGTGAGTATGGAGGTAGGAAGGATCTGGGAGGACTTGGGGGAGGAGATTCATAGCTCAGAATACATTGTATAGATGTTTTCAAAAAAATTATATAAAATAAAACCTGAGTAAAATAAGCAAGAAAATGTAAACCTGTGAAGTGAGTAACAAAGAATCTTCACTGTGTCTGTGCATGGAAACTTCACAGCAGGTGCAGGTCAGCTACTACATATTGAGGAAGGAAATCCCAGAGGATACAGAGTCCTTTGCACACCATCATCATCTCTATCTGAGGATTATTGACTCCACTGTGCCCCCTGCTGGTCATGAGGTAGGTTTGTCGTAGCTTCTATTGAAGTTTCCCTGTCTTCCTTGAGCAATATCATACAAGAGTAACTTCAGTGCTCACAGAGCTCAGCTGAAGGGGGGAATGGCTCTTGCTTAAATAAAGATAATATCTGATGTTTTAGAAGTTGACTTTAAATTGTTTCTGTACTATCATCAATGTTGGGGCACTGATGGCAGTTGGATCCAACTCTAGCCATTCCAACTTAAAATAAGGTGATTACAGGAGAGAACAAAGTCTTTAGACCTTCATTATGCTATACCTGAGACAGAGCACCTGAGATCTGATGGAACAAAATCAATCTTAGACTCGGAATTCTGGCCTCTCGTGTATGCATGTATGAACTCCTGGGACACGTAGATGCAGAAAGAGGATGGATTTTCAGAACTAACTGCAGTGATCTCTGTAAGATCTTATATTTTTCAAGACAAGAGTTCTGATAGCCATAGTTCATGGTCTCCTGGCGCTTGTATGTGGTAAACTGGGAGGAAAACACTCTCAATAGAGTCAGGAAACACCCTTGCTGGTCCCTTTCTGCACCTGCTCCTCAGGCTTAGCACAATAACTTTATTTATATAGTTTCTTCAACTGTTTCTGATCAGCAAATATTTAGAAATTTTATTGATGACATTGCCATACAAATAATACACTTTCCCAGTAGAATACACTCTGCACATTTAGAGAAAAATAATGAAAATGCTCTTTTAAAAACCCAATGGTAAAGGCCAAAGAAGATTTTACTAATTTATTTCACTACACTTTATTAATATGCTTTTAAATATGCACTATCCTGACATCTCATTTAAGTCTCAACTTCTGGTTAAATATTGAACAATTTAGCAAACAAAGGACACTTAAAGTCTGTCTACTTGGGAAAATGTGATATTTGCTCAACACAGGTATATCCAGAATCTCTACTTCCTTGCTTGCTTTCTCTCTTTCTTTCTTTTCTCTTCCTTTCTTCTTTCCTTCTTTCCTTTCTTTCTCTGTCTTTGTATTTGCAATTCTTTTTGTTACATTTTTAACTGAATAAAATTTTTTTTCATGCAATATGTACAGATTGTACTTTAACACCTTAAAACTTCTCCCAAATAACCATGACTTCCTCTCCAACACAAATCTACTCTTTCATTCTCTCTTTCTCTCCATTTTAAAATATTTTATTAATTTATTCATGTTACATCTCAATTGTTAGCCCATCCCTTGTATCCTCCCATTCCTCCCTCCCTCCTACTTCCCCCCTACTCCCTTCCCCTATGTCTGTGACTGAGTGGCACTTCCTTCCTCCAGTCAACGGTGGAGAATGTCCTTTCCACTGTCTAGGTCTAGGTAGGGGTTCAATGTTTACTGCCTATATTTTCCTTGACTGGTACAATAGTTTGAGCAGGACCCCAGGACCAAGATCTGTCCATCATAATATTCTTCTTGTAGAGTTCCAGGACCCTTTGGATCTTTCTATTCTCCCACATTTTTCTCACCTAAAGTCCCCATAGGATGTCCCCCCTCTGACCCTCTTTCCTGGTAAGTAAAGTCTTTCATGGGACATGCCCCTTGGGCTAGTGTCTCAATATAAGTGAGTATATACCATTTGTTTCTTTGCTTCTAGGTGAACTCACTCTTTATGATAATTTCTAGATCAATCCATTTGCCCACAAATTTCAGGAATTCCTTGTTTTAATGACTGAGTAGTATTCCATAGTATAAGTGTACCACAGTTTCTTTATCCATTCCTCTGCTAAGGGACACTTAGGCTGTTTCCATGTTCTGGCTATTATGAATAAGGCATCTAGGAACCTGTTTGAGCATATGTCCCTGTTGTGTGGTATAGCATTTCCTGGGTGTATTCCTAGGAGTGGAATAGCTGGGTCTTGAAGAAACCCTATTCCCATTTTTCTGAGAAAGTGCCAGATAGATTTCCAAAGTGGTTGTACTAGTTTGCATTCCCACCAGCAATGAAGGAGTATTCCTCTCTCCACATCCTCACCAGCATGTGGTATCACTTGATTTTTTTATCTTAGCCATTCTGTTGGGTGTAAGATGGAATCTCAGTGTCATTTTATTTACATTTCTCAGATGCCTAACAAGGCTGATCATTTCTTTACGTGTTTCTCAGCCATTCGATATTCCTCTGTTGAGAATTCTCTGTTTAGTTCTGAGCCCCATTTCTCAATTGGGTTATTTGGTTTGGTGGTGTTTAATTTCTTGAGTTCTTTATATATTTTGGATATTAGGCCATTGTCAGATGTAGGGTTGATGAAGATCTTTTCCCAGTCTGCAGACTGTCGCTTTGTTCTGTTGACGGTGTCTCCTGCCTTACAGAAGCTTCTCAGCCTCATGAGGTCCCATTTATGAACTGTTGACCTTAAGGCCTGGGCTGTTGGTGTTCTGTTCAGGAAGTTGTCTCCTGTGCCAATGTGTTCCAGGCTCTTCCCCACTTTTTTCTCTAACCGATTTAGTTTCTCTGGTTTTATGTTGTGGTCTTTAATCCACTTGGACTTAAGTTTTCTGCCTGGTGACAGATAGGGGTCTAATTGCATTTTGCATATCCACTCTCAAGCTGTACTTTAAAGCCACAGTAATTAAAACAGCATGGTATTGGCACAGCAATATGCTGGTGGATCAATGGAATCGAATTGAAGACCTAGAGATGAATCCACACACATTTGGTCACTTGATTTTTGACAACGAAGCAAAATCTATTCAATGGAAAAATGATATCATTCTCACCAAATGCTGCTGGTCTAACTGGATGTCTACATGTAGAAAAAGCAATTAGACCCCTATTTATCACCATGCACAACAATCTCTTTCGCTTAATAAAAAACAGATTCTCAAAAGTCTGCAATGACTTTCTCCACTTCTTACTTTCTTTCTTTCTTTCTTTCTCTCTCTCTTTCTTTCTTTTGTTCTTTTTTGTTTTATTTTCTATTTATTGTTATTTTGTTTCATTAGGCTTATTTCCTTATTCAGTTACATCTCAAACACAGCCCTCTCCCTCATTTATGGCCTCATATTCCTCCCCTTCTCTCCATTTCCCCCATCAACTACTTCTCAGAAAAGGAAAGACTGCCCCTCAACAACCTAGACCAGTACATTGGGATTAAGAACATCCTATTACACTGAGGCCAGACAAGGCAGTCCTGCTAAAGGGCATTGATTCAATAACAAGCAACAGAGTCCACTTCAGAAACACTTGGTAGGGGACTCCCATAACGACAAAGCTGCCCATCAGTTACATACCTGTAGGGTCATAAGCCCAGACCATGTATGCTCTTTTGTTAGTCTGTCAGTCTCTGTAAGTCTTCATGTGCAGTTCTTGTCCCTCCAGGTCCTTCTATCCTTCCCCTCCATACTTCCAAGCCCCGATCTCTGCCCCATGTTTCTCTGGGACTCTTGCATCTGATTTGATCTGCTTCTGGGTGGAGCCTCTCACTGGATAGTTATAAAAGGCTTCTCTCTGGAAGTATAGCAGAGTATCATGAACAGTGTCAGATGTTGGATATCTACCATGGAGTAGCACTCAGATTGGGCTAAATATTTGGTTGGACATTTCCTCAAACTGTGTTCCTGCTTTATCCCTGCACTTCTTGTAAGCAGGTTAAATTTTGGGTCAAAGGTTTTATGATACCTCACTGCTAATAGTCTCACCTAAGACTCCTCTCAGGAGCCTACCTTGTCAGAGGTCTTCAGCTTGTCTCAGAAATGACCTGCCACCATATTCTTTTCCCTTCTCACTCTCTGCACATTCACGCCTTGTTCCTTCTCTCTCCAAAACTAATCCAAACCTTCATTTTTCTGCCCATACAGCCTCCTATCAAGTTTACTCATTTCACCTACTTCCAGCTCTTTGTGTTTGATGATTGTAGTAAGATTATCCTGTAATATATGGCTAATTCTCAATTTTAAGTGGTATGTACAAATGGAAGTTGGTCTCTTCAGAATCTGGGTTACCTCACTCAGCATGACTTTTTCTACTTCCATCCATTTGCATGCAAATTACATGATCACTTTGTCTGTCATAGCTGAGTAGTATTCCAACCTGTAAACTTACCACATTATCCTTATCCTTTCCTCTGTTGAGAGACACCAAGACTTTCTCCAGTTTCTGTCTGTTATGAATAAAACAGCTATGAACACAGTTGAGCAAATGCCTTTTGGGTATATGCCCTGGAGTGGTATAGCTGGGTCTTGAGGAACAGCTATTCCTAACTTTCTGCAACAGCCCCAGAATGATTTCCACAGTGGTTGTGCAATTTTTCACTCCCACCAACAATAGAGGAGTATTTTCCTTGCTACACACACTTGCCAACATGTGCTATCATTTGAGTTTTTTATCTTAGCCATACTGACTTGTGTAAAGTTGAATCTCAGAGTTGTTTTGATTTGCATTCACCTGATGACTAAGGATGTTGAGCACTTCTTTAAGTGTTTCTCTAGGCCATTAGAGATTCCTTGGTTGAGAATTCCCTGTTTAGCTCTGTACCCCCTTTTTTAATTCGATTACTTGTTTTGTTGTTGTTTAATTTATTAAGTTCTTCATATATTTGTATATTAGTCCTTTATCTGATGAAGGGTTTATGAAGATATTTTAATATTCACCTGTCTCTGCCTCCAAAGTCATGAGATCAAAGCAAGCACCACTACTACAGCTTTTGCTGAATGCAAGAAATATCATTTTGTAGTGATATGGATGCCTGAAGACTCATAGTAGAGAATAAGAAACATAAGACACTTATGTAAAATGCATATCCTCCATCCCATCCCCTCAAAAAGAAGCAGCTTAGACAAAAAGCTGTCAAAGGGAATGCTTAACAATTGTGATAAGAATGTTGATGTGTTGTTCTCTAAGATTGATATATTCATGCAGGGTTGCAGATGGGAAAGGATTCAGTTTTCCTAAAGGGATGGTCACTTGGTGCATGGATATGCCCCAGTAAGTATATAAACAACAAAAATTGAAGTTGTTTGTTTGTTTGGAAGGATTGCTGCTGCTGCTGCTGCTGCTGCTGCTACTACTACTACTACTACTACTACTACTACTACTACTACTACTATTGTCACTAATACTATTATTATTATTATTATTATTATTATTATTATTATTATTATTATTATTATACTCATCCTCCTCTTCCTTCTTCTTTTTCTTCTTCTTCACTACAAGAATGGGTTGTAGAATTTGGGAGTACCAAGTAGGGAGTGTGATCAGAGTGCGTAATGTGAAATTCTAAAATAATCAATGAAAATATTATATTGGAAAAAAGAATAATAAAAGGAGGTGTGAAGAAAAAGCCCTGACAAAGCATTATGAAGCAAAGGACCTCTTAAAAATGGGTTAAGTTCATTTTGCCATGTGCATCTACTGCTAAGCATAGACTTGTCATTAAAATTGGGTTGTAATCCCAGTCAGACATCCTTGAAGAAAATTAATTTTTCCTATGTGAGATACATCCTAGGATAATAATGGGGCTTCTGTACATTTTCACTCTCTGCACTGAGACTCCATCTAGCTTAGACCTTTGAGGTCACTGTGCATGCTGCCACAGATTCTGAAAGTTCATATCTGTACCAGCCCTATTGTATCTGGAAGACTTTGTTTTCTTAGTGTCACAAATATGCTCTGGCACTTAAATTGTTTCATTCACCACCTTTAGAGTGTTCCCTGTGTCCTGAAGGGAAAGCTTTGATGGAGACATCCCATTTAGGTTTGAGTATTCCAAGGTATCTCAGTCTCTGCATATCTCCAGTTGTGGGTCTCTGTGTTTGGTCCTATTTAGTGAAGGAGGGCGCTTCTCTGATGATGAATGCACAAGACACTGACCTATGAGTATAGCAGACTCTTCTTAAGAGTCATTTTATGCCTATGTTCCTTTAGCAGACCAGTAGTTTTTTCCCCTAATTCCTTCACAAATCTAGTCTCAAGTTCATTACCAACATATCAGAGTCCAGTATGGGTTTAATATCAAAGAGTGAACATAAAGTCCAGTTATTTATTGATTTGGTACATTCACAAGATCACAATCACACCAGCAAATATTACAGGCAGATCACTATTGTATATCAAAGAGTTTGTTACTGTGTTGGTTTGTACTTGGGCAGCATGCAGAGTACCTTGGAGTAAAATTAACACTATTCAGTGAAAAGGGAAGTTCACGGAAAACATCAAACAGAGCTCTGATGTTTAATGACTTGTGTATGTATGGTTTTCAACAAATGGCCTAAAACACCCTACACCTCTATGTCCTGTTCCTCAATGTTCATTGTCTGGCCACCAATCCACCTGCATTCGCCAAGCCTGATACTCCATGAACATTCAGCTTAGACTCTTTCTTCCATCAAATACCTTGTATCCTTGGGACGCTGAGACACAATAACCTCAAGCTGTGTGCTATCCCCAAACTACTTTGTCTGGTCACTCCACATATGTTCCCCAAGGCTGACACTCCAGAAATATCCAGGCTAGACCTTCTCATAAAGATTCTTGACCAGGGAAATGTGGCCACTCCATAACACAGCTATCTTACTACAGCAAGCTATGGATACACTGATGCAATGGAAGCACAAGAAATGTACGAAATTCCAATGATATAAAGATGATAGAGGACTTTAAAAGGATGAAATAAACAAATCTATCAAAGACACACAGGAAAATATCAATCTCCCTTAGAGAAATACAAGAAAACTCAGTTAAATAGGTGAATGATATGAATGAAATTGTTCAAGACCTGAAATTGGATGTAGAAGCAATAAAGAAAACACAAACTGTGGGAATCCTCAAGATGAAATACCTACAGAAAAGGAAAGGAGAACAACAGATTACAAAAGATGGAAGAATCTCAGACATAAAAGATACAATAGATCTGTCCAAGAAAATATTAAATCTAAAAAGTTCCTGAAAGAAAGCACTCATGAAATCTGAGATACTATGAAAAGACCCAACCTATGAATATTGGGATAGAAGAAGTTGAAGAGTCCCAGCTCAGATTTAAGAACATTTCTTGAGATCATTTAAGACTTGAGACTATCAAAGGAGTTTTTCTTTACCCACATGTTGGTGTTAGGATTTTGTAGGTCATATTCATGTCATAATTTATTCTCAGGTACTCTAATAAAACTTCTCATCTTTCCTCATCCAGGAATACTCTTATCATTCATCATTAGTATTTTCCTTTTTATGGTTTTATTATAGAATAAACATGTCAATGGACCTGGCCATGGGTGAAGAGATTGAAATGGTATGGTATGTTGTAGGGGCACCCTAAGTCACCATTTCTTTATTTATAGGTGTCTCTTTAAAACATTGACAAAGGCACTATATGTAGTTGGTTCTGCCCATGCTTAGGAGGTTCCATCCAATCCACTAAAGCCCATGACAAGGACTTTGTCTCACACAGTGTCACCATACACAAAATGGGGAAGCTAGCTGAGTCAAATCCTTGCAGGTGTCCAGGTGTGAGTGAGGGTTGTAAAAATCTGCCTTGCTTTGTCTGCCAAGGTGTAAATAGCAAAAACACCAGCCTGTACCTATTAGAGTTGAAGTGTAAATAGAAAAAACTAGCCTGGAAGATGAATAGTTAAACTACAAAAAAAAAACATCTGCCACCAGATGAGCATTTAACTATGCTGTAACCCGCCCCAGTTTTCCCTGAGTGCTGGAGCTGATCACTAACATCCTGGCTAAAGAGACCTGTAAAATATAAGTCTCCTCACAAGAAGGAATTCACCTGGGATGTGGAAGAATCCCTAGCAGAAAGGTGGTGCACCAATTTGATCCACCTTCGTTTAACCTGTGTGCATCTCCAGGGTTTTTCATTTTTTATTTTTTTATTAAAGAAGAAACGTATCAGTGGAGGAGGTCAGTGGTGAAGATGTCAAATGGTCTGGTGTTCTGTAGAGGCATCCTAAACCAACATCACTTTACTCATGGATGTCCTCTTACAAAGTTGACAAAGGCACTATAGCACTGAGAGGAGGAAGCAGAAAAATGAATGCTCGAAATTATTATTTCTGAGCAATTCTCCAGGCTAATATCCTCTGTCTTCTCAGGCTCGTGGATGCTTCCTGATCCTCCAGAGTTTCTGACAGACTCAAGATGTGGTTGCAGCACTGTGTGTCTCACACAGTAATAGATCGCAGAGTCCTCAGATGTCAGGCTGCTGAGTCCCATGTACGCTGTGCTGGAGGATTTGTCTGCAGTCAGTGTTGCCTTGCCCTTGAACTTCTGATCATACTTAGTACCACCACTTCCAGCATAAATCCTTCCAATCTTCTCCATGCCCTGTCCAGGCTTCTGCTTCACCCAGTGCATATAGTAGCTGGTGAAGGTGTAGCCAGAAGCCTTGTAGGACAACTTCACTGAGGACCCAGGTCTCCCCAGCTGAGACCCAGACTGCTGCAGCTGGACCTGGGAGTGGACACCTGTGGGGAGAAAGAAGGAGTGGATGCCACTATCACCTGATTGTATGGACTCTCCTCAAGCCTGGAAATTGGACCACCTTACCTGTAGCTGCTGTAACCAGGAAAAGAATGATCCAGCTCCAGCTGGGGTAAGGACCTGTGTACTCAGTTATTGTCAAGAGGACAGTGATCATAAGTTTCTTTGGAGTGTGAACATCCCTGTTTTTACCACCACAGACTTACATGACTTGCATATCCATGACCATGGTACTTCTTAGATAAGGACATCCCACAGCTGGAGAAAAAGGAGGCAGAGGTCATCTGAGTCAGTCAGCAGGACACTAGACCCAAGTACATATCCTATCTGAGGACATACATCCCATACCTCTCCCCTGAGCTGTGGATGCTATGGGTGTAACATCAGGGCCTAGGCTCTCATTGGATTCCAGGCCTGAGATGATTGCTCCAATGCAACATATTGTCTGACTAGTTTACAGATGGTGATTGTGAAATTCCAAAACAGCCAAGTTATAGGGATTTACAGCCTCCTTTTGATACAAACAATTAACATTTGCCTTTCTATGAGGTTATATGCTAAAATGTTCACACAAATGATCAAAAGTGAATATTCTTCAGAAGAATTTGCACAAATGATTATTGTAGCACCATCACAATAACTAAAATATGGGGGAAAACTATCTGTAAGAAGAGTAAAAACGACAGGGTTATATATACAACACAACAAAAGTTCTACATCAGAAAGAAATGTGGATCTTAAGTCATTTTTAGGAAAATGGATGCAACTGGTGATAACTGTATTAATTAAGACTATTTAGAAAACACAGACATTGAGTCAGGCATGGTGGCACACACCTTTAATCCCAGCACTCTGGAGGCAGAGGCTGTCTGATCCCTGTTTGTTTGAGGCTAGCCTGGTCTACAAAGTGAGTCCAAAACAGCCAAGGTTACACAGAGAAACCTTGTCTCAAAAAACTGGAAAAAAAGAAAAGAAAGAAAACACAGACATTAAATGAGACACTTGAATACTTCTTAGATATTTTACTGTTATATAGAACTATGTATACAAATACATAATATTGTTATAAATTAAACTATCTAGCTTACTAAAGTGAAAATATGAGAGGCAAAAAAAGGAAGGGTGGAAGTTATGAGAAAAATATTCACAGTGTTTACAAGACTCATCTGAAAATTCTAAACCAATGTGAAATTGTTATTTATACTTTATAGAATGATTTTATTTGAAAACTTCATTCATAGATGAAATACATTGTGATCATATCTACCCCCACTAGTCCAGTGGGATCTTCCAATAAGTCTCTTTCCCAACATCCTGACTTTTTTTTCTTTAATAACACAGTGAATCCGATTAGTGCAATTTATATGCACATAAGTAGTGTCATTTATATTACTGCATAGAACACCTGCAGAAACAATTAAAAATAGAGATTTTATTTTCTTCATTAGTCATTAAATGCCAATAGTCCTTAGCTTGATGTGGACTCTCAGGAGTTCTCTGTTATCCATGTTGTAATATTTTTAAAACTGTGGTACTATCTTTAATGATGAGACTGGAGCCCATGTGTCATTCTCAGAGGACAACTTAAAAATTCAGTTTCTGTATTGTACCATCTGGGTCCAAGGAATCAAACTGATATTGCTAACCTGGCCAGAAGACACTTTTCCCTACTCAGCTATTGCACAGTCTCTCAGGCTGTAACTTTGACTGCCTTGATTTGTTCAGGTCTTGTGCTGGTAACTACAGCTGCTGAGAGTTCATGTGTACAGTGATTATATCAAGTCCTAAGACAGCCTTTCATGTCTATGTTCCCATATTCTGGACCTTTTTTCCATTAATTGATTTACTTATTCACTTAAATTCCTATAGCAATTTTTTATATCTCCTGTGTTCCAGGTCCTCCCTCCGCCCAGCTCCCCAGTCTCACCTGCCCTTCTCCGAATCCCCTTCCTTTCTCCTCAGAAAAGGGAAAGGTTTTCCATGGATGTATTCACATATAAATTTCTTAAACCCTCAGATACAGTAGTCAATAGAAGGAGGAGTAACCTCTGTGGTACTCATAGAAAAGTTAACAACCTCAGAAATGTAATATATCCACACTGAGAAGGAAGCAGAAATGAAGCGAAAGTACACTGCCACTCAATCTGTTTCCAGTACTGCAATTGCACACATTTAACAGGATTGAGGAGGAAGGAAATCTCCTTGACAAGGATCTTCATGTTTGGAGGACATGTGAGTGTAGAAAGCTTTATATCTACCTGTCTACCTTTCCATGTCCAGAATTTTCTAATTCCTGGACAGGGCATGTGTTAGTATTTCTTTTTATTAGTTTAAGATTTTCATTAATGACAGATAGATTTTAGATATTCCCCAAATGAGAGAAACAAACAACACTATGTAGGAATTCATGTGCATGTGTTTTTACATGGCTGAAATGTATCTATACATATTAAATCAAAAATATATGCTACATACATTCAGCCTATTCATGTATGTTTTCACTATTCACACTCATGAATCAGATGCACCTGACATGGCAGGAAATTAGGCCCTGGGATCTGTTGAGTGCATGTCTTCTCTTCTATATCTGGTCAGAATCAATGTGATGTCTGGTGAATTTTAAGTTCACAGGGCAGCATTCTCTGGGAATCAACATATCCTCATTAAAGTGCTAGATGGCTTTAACTTGGCATTTCAAAATCTCTGCTATGCTAGGTAATGTTTACTCCAGAAAGTGGGATGCTGGTGGCTAGCACAGGTTGTGATGGGCAGGAGTGCATGCCTACTTAGGTAGTATGGATTAAATAGACATCTATTCTATATGTAATCTATTCACAAAATCTGGGCTCTGGGATTATAAATGGATAATATTATCTTATTGTCCTAAAATAAATAAATATGAGGATCACTGTACTTCCTGATCTGGTGCCATGTCTGTGACACAGTCAGGGAACTTTCCGTGAATGCATGCATACAAAGATTTCCAGCATTTTTTCCATTCTCTCTCTTCTCTGTGAATTATTTCACCCTTCTTCTCTGGCTGGGCCCTGTATTCATCGATCACAAATACCCAGCAGTTTATTCTGTAACTGTGCCACATTTGATGCGTCTGATCACCACATAAGAGCCTAGGCAACATTTGCACTTTCTAGGGCCCCTTTGCAGAGGATTCTGTATTGTGCAAAGAGGCTCACATCTCTTCACTCTGATTCTCTCACAGATTGATACTATGATTGCAGGACAGTGTACTGTGACTGGGTAAGACTTTGATTGTGGAATCAGTGGCCGGTGTTTAATTGCTGAACTTCATTGTGAAATCTCTTGAATATGACCTAGATTGATGACAAAAAAGTGTAAGAGTTCTTCAACACATGAGAGATAACTGAATTAATTTACCTCTCACAGAATAAAGCCTATCCATTTATAATCTCAGAGCCCAGACTTTTGTGAACAGATTACTTATAGAGGAGAAGTCTATTGTTAGAACACTAAATTTAGTCTTAGTGCTCTAAATACAGCCTGCAAGGGAAAGCTCCAAGGCTTGCTTTTTTGCCTTTTGTTTTGTTTTGGATTTTGCCTCTATTATATTTATCACATAACATCTTATATTAATAGTACTTTTGATAGTGTGTCTCTTCATATGGCTATATAATTCCTTGAGTACATGGATCTCATTTCTGTATAATCATAGGACAGTTGTAATAGAACACACAGATGGTAGTCATTCAATAAATTTTCATTATATATTAAAAAAGAGTTATTCAATATAACTAGGAGGTGGTGGAGCATGTCTTTAATCCCAACATTCCGGAGGCAGTCGGATCACTTGGTTGAAGGCTAGCCTGGTCTACAGAGTGAGTCCCAACACAATCAGGGATAATGCACAGAGAAACCCTGTATGGAAAACAAAACAAAAGAGTTTGTTAGTAGCAATTTTGTTCACATGATGAGAATTAGACATTGATTGAATGTGTGATCAATCACTTCTGCTCCAACGTATTAAACCAATTAGGTAGACACCTGCTCACATTGACATCATCAATGAAATATGGTGGAACAATTTAAATGTCCTGTTCTCTTAATTTTACATGCAAAGTGATTAGGAAATTTCTTTATCCAGTGAGAAGTAATTATGTTTTCAAACTTTACTATTATGTTTCTTTTTAACATATTTATATTATTACACCTGAGTAAAATCAACTACACACAGCAGAAAGAGCCATGAAAAAATCAGAATTTACATAAATGTTACATTCATAGTGCTTTGGCTATTTGTATTTGGCAAGCTTGATGTAAACATCTTTCCTATCTTGTTGGGTCTAAAACATGCAGTATGTATGAACTGATGCAGACATTCATGATGGTCAAGTGCTGAGAATAATTGGTAGAGTACTCAATCACAGATGAGCGAACGATGTCACCTTCTCACCAAAATATGGAACATCTGAAAGAAGTGAGGGGATATGGGATGTGTTTCCTCAGAGGATTAGGACTTGAACCTGAGCATCCTGCTGCCTGACCCAGGTGTTTGTACCTCCTTCTCCCTCTGCTGGGCTATGGGTTTATCTAAGAAGGACCATCTCATGAATATGCAAATTACTTGAGTCTATGGTGGTAAATACAAGAATTCTCCACCCCCAAGTCATCATCTGGTCAGTGTCCTCTCCACAGTCAGAGAACACACCATCTCTAAGGATGGAATGGAGCTGGATCATCCTCTTTCTCCTGTCAGTAACTACAGGTAAATGGGCTTACCAGCTCCAAATCTGAGGAGGACACAGGGACTGAGGTGACAATGACATCCACTCTGCCTTTGTCTCCACAGGTGTCCACTCTCAGGTACAGCTGCAGCAGTCTGAGGCAGAGCTCAGGAGACCTGGGTCCTCAGTGAAGTTGTCCTGCAAAGCTTCAGGCTACACCTTCACCAGCTATCTTATGAGCTGGGTAAATCAGAGGCCAGGACAGGGGCTGGAGTGGATTGGATGGATTAATCCTTCAAATGGTGGTATTGACTGCAATCAGAAGTTCCAGGGCAAGGCCACACTGACTGCAGACAAATCCTCCAGCACAGCCTACATGGAGCTCAGTAGCCTGACATCTGAGGACTCTGCTGTCTATTACTGTGCGAGATACACAGTGCTGCAACCACATCCCGAGTCTGTCAGAAACTGAGAAGATAGAAGATATTAGCCTGGAGACTTGCTCAGAAACAATAATTTCAAGCACTCATTTTTCTCCTTCCTCCTCACAGTCTTTTTCCCCTCCCCCCTACCCAACTGTAAAATATTTATTATTATGTATACAGTGCTCTGCCTTCACATATACCCAAATGACTCTACACATTGTAGAGACACTTGAAATTCCATATTTATTCATAGCATGTTGTTCATGCTCTATTCTTAGCAGCTAGAGAATGAAATCATCCTAGATTTACACAAAGGTCAAATAGGTAAAGACAGTGTAGTCTGTTTTTAACATTGTGAGTATCCAGTTTGTATCTGTCCTGAAATTTCTCTACAGAGTTTGTTCTACCAGTACTTGGGAGTATCCATCCAACCAATTCAATCCCATGCCCAGGCTTCTGCCTCACCCAGTGTCCCATTATAGAAAATGGAAAACTAACTGATGGGAAATCCTTGCAGGCAACCTTTCATGAAGCTCCAGCACTCCTCAGGGCCGCCCCAGACTGCAGCAGCTGAACCTAGAAGTGACACCTATAGAGGATGCCATGATCTCTTCAGTCTCTAGCTCTCCCTTAGCCCTGCTCCTTGGAATGCACTTTCCTGTAGATGCTGCCACCAGGTAGAGGTTATCCAACTCCATGCTATGGTGTGAAGCTGTGTGCCAAAAGACTGTGGAGATGTGGGTACTAATGTGGTACTGTTGGTTGTGTGGACGTCACTGTATTTACAACCACAACTAATTTTTGAAATCAAAAAGGAGAATGTTTCTCAGATGAAGACATGATTTTTTTAGATACAACTGGTAGAGTTTTTCTGTTAATAAATGCATGGTGAGGTCTGGTATCTGAAGAAATGAATTCAAGCTCCATCATGGCACGCATGCACACTGAGCTCTTCCATCGCACTGAAAATCCATTCACCACATCCATTTTACTGCTGTGAACCTCACATCAAGTTTTCAAGAGACACCTGAAGCTCCTCAGGGTCAACCATATTTCTGATGATGTGAAGGTGCATTGACCATCCTACCCCACTCAGACACATAGAGCTCTTCCATCACACTGAGAAACCAGTCACCATATCCATATTCCTTAATGTGAAACACTTCAAGAGTTCAAAGACAACAATCAGGTTCAACCACATTTGCGATTTTGAGATGGTTCATTGATGATCCTGCTTCTATCAGACACTCACTCAGAGTTCTGGAGGCTGCTCTCTATCACAATCCAATGATCAACAAGATTAAAAATACCTTATCTAGAGATTGAAAGCTCTGGGACAATTTTCCCCATATTGGTCAGGATCCTGAGGCTCCTATATCCTTAATAAGTATTTGTAAGTATGTCATGAACTTGTATTTTATGCAATCAACATATGCATCTGGTTTGGCCATTGTTCTTCTCAATATGGATGCTTTCTAACAAATAACCTCTTTCAGGATGTAGCATGGATGTGGTAATGTGTCTACAATGTTACAGTCTCTGAACATAATGATGTTGCCAATTAAATCCACAGAGGCTGCTTGGAGACATTCACTGACCAACTTCCTTATCTGCTTCAGCTGCTCCTCTACTTATTAGAAAATTGGTAGATACACAGTGCCCCCTGCTGGTCTTGATAACTCACTTGAATAATTTCTCACACAGGGATAGCTCACTTATTTCGCTTCTTTGCAATGTACCTATTGATTTTGAGAAGATATTTCAACAATGGAAGGTAAGCTCTGCCGCGAACATTGTCTCCATGAACCACAGTACTTTCGCTAGGGTATGTTAGATATAGCATGGAAGTGACCACTGACGAAGTAGTGAGTTAACAAACAAAACACTGGAGCTAGAGAGGAGCTACAAGCTGTCTATAAGGCAGTTTTCCCACCCCTGAAGGTGTCCTTGGGGTAGAAAATTCAAAACACCACAAAGAGGAACAAATGTGCCACCTACAGATCACTTCCAATATAGAGAAAATATTTGCACATCTGAGAAGTAACTAGAATTAAGGAAAATATGTGCCATGATTCATTCTGTTTGCTAATTCAGCATTAGAACCACAGGTGGGCTGTATGGTTGTGAGTAAAGACTTAGCAGTTGTGCTGTTTTCCCTTTGCCATGTATCTTTAAGGTTCAACAATGCTAACTGTGTCCTCAGACAACTCTTGTCTCTCTGGATGTTGCTTCCCCAAGATCACCATCCTCTTATTCATGGAAGGTTGTGACTAATGGTTTCCAGAGTCTTGATATATTTGCTAAGGCTTGGAGAATGACAGCTGTGAAGCTGAATAACCCACTACCAGCTCCAATGTGTTAGTGTAGCCACCATCAATGTATACAACAAAATGTGATTGTCTCTCCATATGAACACATGTAGGAAAATCACCTGACAGAAGAATCCAACACACCTTCATGTTAAAAGTTTCAGATAGCTCAGGGATACAAGGAACATACTTAAGTACAATAAAGGTAATATACAGCAAGTTTATAGCCAACGTCAAATTAAATGGAAAGAAACAAAGCAATTCCACTAAAACCAGGAACAAGACAAGGCTCCCCACTCTCACTGTATCTCTCCAATATAGTACTTGAAATCCTATGTCCAGTAATAAAACAGCTAAATAAATCAAGGGGAAAAAAAGTGGAAAAGAAGAAATCGATGGAGCTCTATTAACAAATGACAGTATACATAAGTGATGCCAAAAATTCTACCAGAGAACTTCTACATTTGATACAGACCTTCAGCCACATGGCTGGATTAATATTAACTCAAAAAAGTCACTAGACCTCCTATATACTAATTCCAACATGCTGAAAAAATTAGAGAAACAACACCCTTCACAATAGAAACAAATAATACAAAGTACCTTGGTGTGGCTCCCCCTAGGAAATTGAAAGACCTGTATGACAAGAACTTCTATTCTCCGAAGAAGATATCAGAAGAGAGGAAGTTCTCCCATACTCATGGATTGGTTGATAGGACATTCTCTCAATCTCTGTTCCCTCTTTATCCATGTACTTATTGTAGGCTGGGTAAATTTTGGGTCAAAGTTTTTGTGGGTTGGTTGTTGTTCTTCTCCCTCCACTAGGAGTTCTGTTTGGTTAGGGTGTGACCTCGTCATTCTCCAGGACCCGCAACTGTTAGGAGTCTCATCTAGAGTCACCCACATTTCCTCCCAGGAGATTAACCTGTCAGAGGTCTTCAACTTGTCTCAGACATGAAGCCCCCTTCTCTGCCCTAGACCTCTCACCTGCCAACACCACGCCCCCCATATCTGAACCCTATACTGGTCCTGCTTCCCCAAACATCCTGCTATGTATTTCCCTCTCTTCATCCACTTTTTTTTGCCTATGCTGTTTGCTCTTCAGAGTTTTAATGACTTGCAAATGTAGATTTTTCAACAATATGGCTCTTTCTGTTTGAATAGTTATGGCCATCATCGATTCATATGTTTCAATGAATGGTCACAGAGAGTGGCACTATTGGGAATGTGAGCCTTGTTGGAGTAGGTGTGGCCTTACTGGAGGAAGGGTATCCCCATAGGGGCAGGTTTTGAGGTTTCCTATGTTCAAGCCATACCCACTGTGGGACACAGTCTCCTGCAGCTTCCTGAGGATTAAACACACAGAACTCTCAGCTCCTTCTCCAGCACTATGTCTGCATGAATGCAGCGATGCTCCCAAAAAAGATGATGATGATAATGAACTACATCTCTACAACTGTAAGCCAACCACAAATAAATGTTTACATTTGAAAGAGTTGCTGAAAGCATGGTTCTCTTCACAGCAATGAAAGACAAACTAACACAAGGGCCTTACCATCGGTTTGATGACAGTTACCAATAGCCTTAGCAATAGACTGGCTGTTTGGGAGTTTGCATGGTGTCTTTTGACCAATAACTTGATTAATGTACCCCATTCTCTGAAGTGGAGGCTTCATTTGGGTAGGGAAGATGTCTGGGTGAATCGTTCTCTCCCCATTATTTTGAGATTCAATTTAGATTTCTTTCATTTATCTATATTTCTTTAAATGCTGCTACTGAACATCTAGGCTGTTTCCTCTTTCCAGCTGTTGCAAAAAAAGGGGGCAATGAATATGCTGAGCAAGTGTCCTTGTGGTATGGTGTAAGGTCTTTTGGGTATATGCCAAGGAGTAGTAAAGCTGGGTTGTGAGACACTATTCCAGTTTTCAAAGCAACCACCAGTTGATTCACCCAGTGGTTGTACAAATTTACACTCCCAGCAGTAATGGAAAAGTGTTTCCTTTGATCTACGTCCTTGCCAGCATGAGCTGTCACTTGAGTTTTTTTTTTTTTTAACTCGGCCATTCCAATAGGCTTTAGATGGAATCTCACAGTGATCTTCATTTATGTTTCCCTGACAGCTAAGTATGTTCACCATCTTTTTATGCGCTTCTCAGACATTAGACACTCCTAAGTTGAGAATTCTCTATTTAACACTGTACCCCATTTTTAACTGACACTGAATTGCCATCCAGAGAGCATACACATGATGTACTTTGGCCACCTGCATATAAGTAACAGTTGTGCAGCATTCAATTCAGAGGCAAGGACTGGAAGATTATCCTGAATTGTTATCAATTCCTGCTTTCCAAGAGTAGGAGACTGGAGTGTTCCTTATAAACTCACTGGTATTTTGAACAACATTTATATTCAGCATAGATTTAGAAAATCTGGAGCACAGAATTGGCCTAGGGGATTCATGCCCCCACATTCCCATAGGATGGCATCCATATGAAGCACATGGCAATCAGGTTTCACAGAGTGAATAACTGTTGCAGAAACATGAAAATTTAGTATTCCTAGCTAAAAAAACTTCATATTGAATTCTTTCTTTGAGATTACCAAGTACTACAGGCTTCCATGCATCTTGTAATTCACCCCCTATTCAAAACCAAGTATTTCATATAAAAAGGAATACCACAATGTATGTAATGGACTGTGACAGTTGATGCTGCATCAGTGTTCTGCAAATGCTTGAGAACGTAGGGCATGTTACTGAGACTGGGAAAGAATGGAATTTGGGCCGAGAAGTATGTACATACAGTGAGGTGATAAATGAGTTCTAGAAAAAGACATAATATTTTAACCAACTTACAGTAATTATAGTTATGTTGCAGTGCTTTCTAAAATAAGTATATCTTCCAATCCAAGAGACTGGATCTACTACTGCAACACAAATCCACTCACTTATAGATGAATGAATTTTGAGAAAATAACCTATGTCACATAGTTGAATAAACACGTCTTCAATTAATGGTGTTGGTCGAACAGGATGTCTCAGTGTAGAAGAAGGCATATAGATGCAGGTTAATCAGATTGCACAAAAGCGAAGTCAAAGTGGATCAAAACATAAAAATAAAACCAGATACACTAAATCTATTAGATGAGAAAGTGGGGAAAAGCCTTGAACTCATTGGCACAGGAGACAACTTCCTGAACAGAACTACAACAGCTCAGACACTAAAATAAACAATTAATAAATGGACCTTATGAGATTGAAAAACTTCTGTAAGGCAAAGGACACTGTCAATAGGACAAAATGACAACCTACAGAGTAGGAAAAGATCTTTACCAATGCTACATCTGACAAAAAGCTAATATCCAAAATATATATAGAAAGTAAGAAATTAATCACCATCAAATAAAATCACCTAATTAAAAATAGGGTAAAGAGCTGAGTTGAGAATTGTCAACAGAGGAATCTCTAATTGCTGAGAAGCACTTAAAGAAATGCCCAATGTCCTTAGTCATCAGGGAAATCAAAATCAAAATGACTCTGAGATTCTATCTTACACCTGTCAGAATGTCTGAGATCAAAAACACAAGTGACTGCATATGATGGCATTCTGTGAAGAAAGGGGAACACTCCTCCATTGCTGACTGGATTACAAAATTGTACAACCACTTTAGAAATCAATCTGGCATTTCTCAGAACATTGTGAATTGTGCTACTGCAAGATTCAGCTACACCTCTCCTAGGCATATAACTGACCGATGCTCTACCAAACAACAAAGACATTTACTCAACTTTGTTCATAGCAGCTCTATTTGTAATAGTTAGACTATGGAAACAACCTAAATGTACCTCAATCAAACCATTGGTAAAGAAAATGTTGTACATTTACGCAATGAGATACTACTTGCCTATTAAAAACAATCATGAAATTTGCAGGCAACGAGGCTGAAGTAGAAAAGATCATGCTGAGTGAGGGTGGGACTAGGAGAGGGTGGAAATCAGGCTATAAATTGATTAATAAATTATTTAATAGAAAACAAAGAAATAACAATAGATTTTCTTTTCTCATAGAATATATCATATTTACAGTTCCCCTCCCTCTACTACTCCCAAGTGCTCCCTTCTAATCCTCCTGTATCCACTACCTTTCTATGTCTCATTAGAAAAGGACAGCCTTATAAAAGGTAAAAAAAAAAACTTAGAACAATAAGTACAATAAGCTAAAACAAAAATTATCACATTGTCCATGAAGTTGGACAAGGCAAATCAAGAAAAGACATCAGAATCAGAGACCCATTTGTTCATGCTCTCAGAGTCCTATGAAAATAATTTTGATGACAAGTAGTGAGATCCAATGGAGACATTATGCAGAAAGACAGACCTTGGAACGCATAACATTAAATGGGATGCATACATCAAATCCCACCCTTCAGAGCTCAGGGAAGTCCACAGAAAATGTAGTTGAAAGAGCCAGAAGGTGTGGAGGGCACTAGAAGAACAAGGCTGTCTAAGTCAACTGAGCAAAAGTCATGTGAACTCAGAGAAACAGAAGCAGCCAGCACAGGAAACAAACAAGTCTCAATCTGGCACTCTTCGTTTATATTAGAGCTTTCAGTTTCGTACCACACTTCTTATCCAGTTTTTCCATTGACTGACCTCTAGGTTGTTTCCAATTTTTGCTAATATCAATAGAGCAGCAATGAATATGAGGATCAAGCATCTCTAATGTAGTTTGGGTTTATGCTAAAGAGTAGTGTATTTGGATATAAAGACAGAACTGTTCCCAGCTTCCAGTGCAACAGTAAGACTGACTTCCAAAATGACTGCACACAGTGGGGAGCTTTGCTCTGTGAGTCATCTGAGTACTTGAAAATGACTTCTACATCATGTAACAGGAAATTCCTTGAATCAAGGACTGACACCACTGGACAGATGTCTCTCCAGTACGTTGGAGAGTCACATTCAGTTCAGAGACATGAAAGGGAAGATTTCTCTGCCTTCTGATCATGTCTTATCATCTAGCTGGAGGACACAGGAGGTTCTTTTATGAAGTCACCGGTATTTCAAAAAATAATTTCAAGTACAACATAGGTTTGAATGATCTCTACCATAGAAGTGACCAAGGACTTTCATGTTTACCACAACATAATCAGTGTATGAGATCTCATCCACACTAGGCAGAGGGCATTCATATTAGAGGAGGAAAGAATGTCTCCTACACGAACATGCAAAATTAATGTTCTGAGCTACAGAATCAAACCCTGAGATTACCAGCTAGCTACCACAGGTGTCTCTGTACTGAATGATATTCACCCATTTCCTCAAAATGAAATGTTCTATTAAAAAGCGTGACCTCTTTGTAACAAGGAGTATACCCAATGGATCCTAGAGACACTTGCTTAGTCATAGTCATTGCTGGTGTATTGACATTAGCAAAAACTGGAAACAGCTTAGAGGTCTGTTAGTGAAAAATGGATAAAAAATCTGGACTAAATTGAAAGCTGTAATATATAGGGAGAGGAACAAGGGGCAGAACTGTGTCTTTCCTGTGATGTCTGCTTCAGTTTCTCTGAGTTCACATGCCCTTTGCCCAGTGGACTGTGAGAGACGATGATGTGTCAGTGTGTGTCCATGTTCTGAAAAAGCCTGAGACTTTAGGTCAGTGCACCAAGATAGGGGTTGGAAATACACTGGAGAACAGAGACTTGTGCATAATCTCAAAACTATCTTCAATTAATATTTACATACATTGGATCAATATATTAGTTTTATGAAAATTGATCTAATGATTTGGTCAACATATGATAATTAAGTTTATAAGGCTGTACAGTATTCTATAAATATCTCTTACATTCGAGAAGACCAGAACTACTTCTGGAAAACACACTCAGAATTTAAAACACATATTCAGGTCACTTAAGACTATGAAAGAAGATTTTATTTAGTCATAGGTAATTTATGTGGATTTTAAAAGTGAAATTAATATTATAATTTATTCAAAGATATTCTGTCAAGAGTCTCAGTCTTGTGGAATCCAGAGATATTTTGTAACTATGCATTATCAAAGTTTTCCCTTTTGTATTGATTTATTAAGAAGTAAACTTGATAATGAAGGCAATCACTAGTTAACTGTGTCAAGTTGCACTGTAAAGTAGGGACAAATTCAATTATCATCACTTTATTCGCTGCTGTAATCATGAAAATTTAACAAAGTACATAAAGTAATGTGAGCAAGAGGAAGACAAATGGACACATGGGACAATTGTTCCTGAGCAAGTCTCCAGACGAATATTCTGTCTTCTCCATCTCAGGGCAGCTTCCTGATCCTCCAGGGTTTCTGACACACTCAGGATGTGGTTGCAACACTGTGTCTTGCACAGTAATAGACTGCAGAGTCCTCAGATGTCAGGCTGCTGAGCTCCATGTAGGCTGTGCTGGAAGATGTGTCTGCAGTCAGTGTGGCTTTGCCTCTGAACTTCTGATTGTAGCTAGTACCATCAAGTACAGGAATAATATCTCCAATCCACTCCAGGCCCTGTCCAGGGCTCTGCTTCACCCAATGCATAACAGAGCTGGTGAAGGTGTAGGCAGAAGCCTTGCAAGACAACTTCACTGAGGACCCAGGCCTCACCAGCTCAGCCCCAGACTGCTGCAGCTGGACCTGGGAGTGGACACCTGTGAGGAGAAAGACAGAGTGGATGACATTGTCATGTCTGTCCCACTTAAATGATTGAATTGGGGAACCCCTTACCAGTAGATGCTGCAAACAGGAAAAGAATCAAGCTCCATCCCATGGTGAGGGCCAGAGTGTTCAGTGACTGTGGAGAGGACACTGATCACATGTTTTTATTGTGTGAGGACATCCCTGTACATAACAACCATACACTCACAAAATTTGCATATTCATGACCAATGTACATCTTAAATAAGGAGTAGATCCAGCTGCAGAAGGAGACAGTACAGAACACAAGGATTAAGCAGCTGATGCTGAGGTTCAAGTGCTAATCCTCTCTGAGGAAATTTATCCCATATCCCTTCCCTGAGCCATGTATTTGCATCTACAGAAAGAATGAAATGGAGTGTAGTTGGGTGACTATGGGCATAGGAAGGACCTGGGAAGACTTCGGGGAGGGATTCAGAGCTCAGAATACATTGTATGGATTTCTTAATTGAACAAAATAAAAACTGAGTAAAATAAACAAGAAAATGTAAACCTGTGAAGTGTGCAACAAAGACTCTTCACTGTACTTTAGTATGGAAACTTCAAAGCAGGTGCAGGGCAGCTACTAAGTATTAGGAAGGAAGCCAGGGAGGATAGAGAGTCCTTTCCACATCTGTATCCTCTCTATCTGGGGGTTATTGACTCCATTTTGCCCCCTTCTGGTCATGAGGTAGGCTTGTAATGACATACACTGAAGTTTCCCTGTCTTCTTTGAGAAGTAACATATGAGAGTAATTTCAGTGCTCACAAAGCTTAGCTGCAGGAATTAATGGGGTTTTCCTCCAATAAATGCACACTTCTGATTTTGAGCACTTCTTATCCACCCTTTACTTTGTGCATTATTTTGTCCCACTCATCTGGGAAGGCCCTGTTTACATTGATCATAAACACCAGTGGTTCTTTTTGGAGCTAGACAATGTTTGGTGTTTCTGAACCACTTCAATATTCTTGAACCCCTTTACAGGGAGCATTGTATGTGATAGGTGGCTCATATCTCCTCCCTCTGATTCTCTCACAGACTGATCAAAAAAGGTAGCACTGGGAATTTTCCAGTTTTAATGACATGCAAACGTGTATTTTTTTTCAACAATATGGCTGCTGTTGTTTAACTATTCATGGCCCCCATAATTTGTATGTTTCAATGTATAGTCACAGAGAGGGGCACTATTGGGAAAGGAGGGCACTGTAGGAGTAGGTGTGGCCTTATTGGGGAAGTATGTCCCCCTGGGGGCAGGTTTTGAAGTTTCCTATGTTCAATCCATACCCATTGTGGGACACAGTCTCCTGCAGCTGCCTGAGATTTAAAGACATAGAACTCTTAGCTCCTCCTCCAGCACCATGTCTGCCTGTATGAGGCCATGATCTCTGCCATGATAATAAGGAACTACATTTCTAGATCTGTAAGCCAACCACAATTAAATGTTTCATTTCAAAGAGCTGTTGAAGGCCTAGTGACTCTTCACAGCAATGAAAGCCAAACTAGGATAAGGACCTTACCACGAGTTTGATGACAGTGACCAATAGCCTTAGCAATAGCCTTGCTGTTTGGGAGTTTGCATGTGGTCTTTTGGCCAGTAACTTGATTAATATAATCCATTCCCTGAAATGGAGGCTTCTTTCTGGTGAGGGAAGATGTCTGGTTGAATCTTTCTCTCCCCATGGTTTTTTTATTCCATTTTGATTTCTTTCATTTATCTATATATGTTTAAATGCTGCTACTGAACACCTAGGTAGTTTCCTCTTTCCAGTTGTTGCAAAAAAAATTTGCAATGTATATGCTGAGCAAATTTCCTTCTGGTGTGGTGGAGCTTCTTTCACTTATACACCCAAGAGTAGTAAACTTGGGTTGTGAGGCACAAATATTTCCAGGTTTCTAATCAACCACCAGTTTGATTTCCACAGTGGTTGTACAAATTTGCACTCCCAACAGAAATAGAAGAGTGTTTCCCTTGCTCCATGCCCTTCACAGTATGAGCTGTCAGTTGAGATTATTTTTTATCTTAGCCGTTCCAACAGGTGTAAGATGGCATCTCACAGTCCTCTTGATTTATGTTTCCCTGGTGACTAAGTATGTTAACCATCTCTTTATGTGATTCTCGGCTATTAGACATTCCTCAGTTGAGAATTCCCTGTTTAGCTCTGTACCCCAATTTTATTTTACACTGTATTGCCATCCACAGAGCATGTTTGAAATGGACATAGGTGCCCTGTATATATGTGCCAGTTGTGCAGAATTCAATTCAGAGGCTAGCACTGGAAGATTACCCCTGCATTCTGTTCAATCCTGGTTTCTAGGAGTAGGAGACTGGAGTATTCTTTATAAATTCACTGCTATTTCTGCCCACATTTTAAATTCAACATAGATTTGCAAAATCTAGAGCAAAGAATTGGCCTGGGGATTCATGTCTACACATTCCCATAGGATTGCACTCATTTGAAGCACATTACACTAAGATTTTCACAGATAGTAAATATCTGCTATAGGAACATGCAATATTAATGTTCTGAGCTAAATAGTCTTCATACTGAATTCTTTCCCTTGAGATTACCAACTACCACAGGTCTCCAAGCACATTGTAATTCACCCACTATGCAAAATCAAGTACTTGATAGAAAAAAAGGAGACCACCATGTATGCAATGGACTGTGAAAGTTGATGCTGAGTCAGTGTTCTGTATATGCTTGAGAGTATAGGGCATGTTACTGAGACTGGGAGGGAAGGGAATATGGGCCAAAAGTATGTACATACAGTGAGGTGATAAATGAGTTATATGAAAAGATATAACAATACTTTTAACCAACTTACAGGAATTACATTTCTGTGGCAATGCTTTCTAAGAGACCGGGTCTTCTGCTGGAACACACTGCCAGAGTTAACAACACACCTTCAGGTTACATGAGAACTGAGTAGATTAAATGAGTTTTTGTCCAATGAATAGTTGGTTATCTGGATTTTACAGGACATATTCATATTATTATTCCCACATATTCCAGCAAATGTTCTTCTCTCTCATAATCCAGAGATATTTTTACCATACATTGCTGGGAGCAATCACATGCTGGATTGTCAAAAGCAAACAAGTGAGCTTCCTGGAAGCAGCCCACTCCTTCTTGACTGATGAAGGGTGTGTCCCAGGTTTAAGCAGGATCACTTATTGTTGCTACCCTGTTTTTCCATGCTTGTTCCATATATCTGGCATATATATGCAGAGACCCTCACTGCCTAGAGAATAATAATGTTCCTCCATAGATGCTACTCTCTTTGTTGGTCAGATATTCTACAGAAGATTTTATAATTCCTGACAATGCTTTCTAATTGATTCAAATAACTTTAAACCCTCCTATAATATACCAAAAACTGTCAGGAGCTCTATGAACATCCATGTGAATTATAACAAGAAAACAAGATTGAAATAAATTAACGATCAAGCAGGGGGATTCATTCTAGGTTTATTCCAAGGATATGGTCCAGATGTACATCATGATAAGAAAGAGAATATGAATATAGTAAGAAAAACATGTTCATCTGTACAGGACAAGAGAGACACCTGTGTCTTGGAAAAAGCCTTGACATAAAAAAAATCTTTCTATGAACGCATAATATATACATGATATTAGGAAAAGGGAAAACTTCAGCTTTGAACTCATAATGAGCATATAGCAAATCTATTGCTTTACCTTGTAATGAACAAAATACATAGTTCGATATTAAGATCAATAGTCTACTGTAACTCCCTTCTTATGCAACAATTTTATCTATTTTAGAATGAGGTAATTACTTACATACATAGAAAATCTTTGTAGTAGATCATATAAATACCAAAGAGAGACATAAACACTTGTTACAACCATCGGCTTCATCTAAAAATGTGTCCGTCTGTCTATGTGTCTGATTGTCTGTATACACTGAGTGTTTGTTTATCTATCTGTATGTATATATTTATATACATGTTTATATGTGTATGTTCATGTATATGTGGATGAATTTTGTCTCTATAAGCTCCCTTGTTTTTGCTATTAATTGTATGTGTGCATGTGTGTATGAGGTTCATAAAGACATGCTTGCTTTGTCTGCCAAGGTATAAGTAGCAAGGCTACCAGCCTGAAAGAGGGAAGAGTTAGAGTACAGAGAGAAACACCAGCCACCAGCTTGCTATTCACTAGTGCTGTGATCTGCCCCAGTTTACCCTGTGTGCTGGAGCTGGTCTCTAGCATCTTGGCTAGAGAGACCTGATGAAGATATTTTTTTCTCTGCTACTCTGTCCACTGGGATGCTGCAGGGCTTTTAGGAGAAATCTGGGCTACCAATGTGACCCAATTTGGTTAGCCCTGTGAGCTGGAGCTGGTCTCTGTTAATACATCATGTTTTTTCCCTTTTGTATTGATTTGCTAAAGAAGAAACATGTCAATGGAGGTTATTACTGGTGAAGATGTTGAAAGGTCTGGTACTGTATGGGCATCCTAAATCAACATCACTTTACTCATAGGTGTCCTTTTACAATGTTGACAAGGGCACTAAAGTACTGTGATGAGGCAGAAAAATAAATGCTCAAAATGATTATTTTTGAGCAAGTCTCCAGTCTAATCTTCTCTTTCATTTCAGTCCCAGGGCAGCTTCTTGCTCCTCCAGGGTTTCTGACACACTCGGGATGTGGTTGCAACACTGTCTCTCGCACAGTAATAGACCGCGGTGTCCTCAGATGTCAGGCTGCTGAGCTCCATGTAGGCTGTGCTGGAGGATTTGTCTGCAGTGAGTGTGGCCTTGCCCTGTAACTTCTGATTGTAGTAAGTATTACCATTTCCAGGATAAATACCTCCAATCCACTCCAGCTGCTGTCCTGGCTTCTGCTTCACCCACTGCATATAGTAGTCAGTGAAGGTATAGCCAGAAGCCTTGCAAGACAACTTCACTGAGGACCCAGGTCTCCCAAGCTCAGCTCCAGACTGCTGCAGCTGGACCTGGGAGCGGACACCTGTGGGGGAAAAGTCAGAGTGGATGTCAATGTCACCTCAGTCCCCATCTCCTCCTCAGATTTTGACTTTGAGATCCCCTTACCTCTAATTACTGACAGGAGGAAGAGGACAAGCCAGCTCCATTCATCCTTAGGGACAGTGTCTTCACTGACTGTGGA
The DNA here is from genome assembly GCF_903995435.1 of Acomys russatus. NCBI lineage: Eukaryota > Metazoa > Chordata > Mammalia > Rodentia > Muridae > Acomys > Acomys russatus. The sequence continues at coordinate 33,688 of NW_026131852.1, read as the reverse complement.
GAGGACACTGATCAGATGTTTTTCCATGGTGTGAACATCCTTGTATTTACCACCATAGACTCAGATAATTTGCATATTTATGAGCATGGTACTATAGATAAGGCCTTAGTTCAGCTGTGGAGGAAAGAGGTACAAACACCTGGGTCAGACAGCAGGATGCTGAGGTTCAAATCCTAATTCACTAAGAAAATGCATCTCATTCCTGCCTTTCTTTCAAATGTATGCAATTAACATTTGGGGACAAGAATGACCTCACCGACTTATCTGTGGCTAAGTACTCTGCCAATCATTCTCAGCACTTTGGCCGTCATGAATGTCTGCTTCAGTCATTAAACACTGCACACTGAGAGCTGAGATCAGCACTAATCTACTTGGTATAAACATAAATATTTATAAGTCAGCTTGACAACATGACCATTAGCAGTAAAACTCGGGTCTCCTAGGCCCTATGTCATCTCTAGACATGGGCTTTTGATCATGTTTACTTGGGACAAACTCTTTCCTGTGGTTCAGGCTAAAAACCAGTTTAGAAAGAAGTTGCTCTCTCTATATAACATCCAGGCACTAATGGCACATCTTACCAGAAGACATGTTGTAAACTGCAATGCCTGGTACTACATGAGATCACAGGTGGCTTTGCTCTCCCTTCGAGCTACACAGCACCTTTCTGCACTAGAAAACCTAGCCAACAGGTAGAATTTACAGATCAGAACTTTTTTCTATATCCTACAAGGAAAGTCCTTATATAACAGTAGGAAGGCAGATGAAAGTAATATTAATGTTCAAGTTTGACCTCACTCATATGATGATAAGCAAGAGTACAAATGATAACACCGATGTCATGAAAGGCTGATCCTCTCTCACACTTGATGAGAGCGTAGACAAGTGTACTGACTTTGGAACCAGTTTGGATAACTCACCAAAGAATAATAAATAAAACTGTACTGTGCCCCAGCTACATCCCTCCAAAGCACATAGTCAAATGACTCAATGACTTATTATAGAAAAAAGTGAACTTCCATGTTTATTCACCGCACGTTATTCATGCTTTATTCACAGCAGATAGAGAATGAAATCATCCTAGGTTTCTAATCAAGAACAAATAGATGATGACCATGAAGGCCATTTTGGACATTGTGTGTACATTCAGTGTGGATCTGTCCTGAAATTTCTCTACATACTTCTGCCACTACTTGGGAGTATGCATCCAATCAATTCAATCCCATGACCAGGAATCTGCCTCACCCAGGTTCCCCATATAGAAAATGGAGAAGGTATCTGAGTCAAAACCTTTGCATGTAAACTTTCATGATGCTCCAGGAATCTCCAATCCTGCCACAGACTGCTGGAACCTAAGGGTGACACCTATAGAGGGGATGCCATGATCTCTTCAATCTCCGGCTCCCCCTTAGCCCTCCTCCTAAGAATGCACTTACCTGTAGCTGCTGCCACCAGGTATAGATGGTCCAACTTCAGACCAAGGTGAGAAACTGTGTGCTCAGAGACTGAGAAATGTTGGTACTAATGTTACACCGTTGGTTGTGTTGACATCCTTTATATGCAATCTCAGAATAATTCATGCAATCATGAGAAAGGCTGTTTCTTAGATGATGACATTTTCTCTTTTCTGATAAAACTGTTGGAGTTTTTATATGTTTGTCAGCAGCATTTTGAGGTTCTGGTATCTGAGGAAGTGCATTCAAGCCCCATCCTGGCACCTGTTCACACAGAGCTCTTCACACTGAGAATCCAGTCACCACATCCATGTTCCTTAATGTGATCCACACTTCAACTGTTCAAGAGACACATGAAGCTCCTTACAGTCACCCATATGTCTGATGCTGACAAGGTACACTGACTACCTACCACAATCAGACACATAGAGCTCTTCAATCCCACTGGGAATCCAGTCACCACATTCATGTTCCTTAATGTGTCCTTCAAGAGTTCAAGGACAACATCAATCTTGTAAAGGCCAACCATATTTTTGATGTTGAGAAGGTGTTGACAAGGCTACAGATGATGCCCCAATGTTACACAGAGTTTGGATGATTGGCCAGCAGCAAACTTAACTTGTCATTTTATTCCTTATCATTTTGGAAGCTGCTGCCCTACACTTTCAGTTCATTCAAGTAATTAAGGTTCATTCCTTCTCATGCCTTTGATGGAGTTGAAGACCAGATAAGTTAGTCTTATAATTGACCTTAGCTTTTTAGGGGTTAAGGTGTTTTTAGAGCTAGATAGAGCTTTTGAGTTGACAGAGATAAGTTATGATAGGTATTGATTCTCATTCAGAATTTTAGACTCACCAAGATAAGAAAGATGTTTTGTACATGGTTGCCAAGTAGAATTAGCCAAAACACCATGAATCTAACATTCATATGATCCTCGGTTCTTTCATGGTGCTTCTTATTGTGTAATTTTTCTATTTACATGTAATAATATAAATGTATATGCCAAAAAAACAAAATAGAAAACAAGACTATCCTGTTTCTCTTAGACACTTACACAGAGCTTTGGAGGCTGCTGTCCATCACAATCTAATTATCAAAAGGACTATGAACACCTCTTCTACCAGCCGCAAACTCTGAGACACTTTTCCCCATATTGCTTAGGGATCTGAGACTTCAATTTTATTAACAATTATTTATATGTATGGCATGAACTAGTATTCTATTCAGTCAACATGTGAATCTGATTTGGACATTGTTGATCTCAATATGGATGTTATTTAACAAATAACCTCTCCAGGGTTATAGTATGGAAAAGGTATGTGTCAACAATGCCATGGTATCTGAACTTGATGTTGGCAATGAAACCCACAGAAGCTGCTGGAAGACACTCATTGAACAACTTCTTTATCTACTTCAGCTGTTCCTTTACTTATTAGAGAAGTGGTGAATATACAGTGCCCCCTGCTGGTCCCAATAACTCACTTGTATAATTTCTCACAGAAAGAATGTTTACTTATATCTCTTCTTGGCAATATGCCTAAGACTAAGACAAATACTTCTCAAAATATTCTGTAAAATAGAAATGGAAGGAACATTGCCAAACTCATAATTTGAGGCTGCAGTCACCCTGAAATTTAAGCAACAAAATACTCAACAGAAAATATAATTTCAGACCAATTTCAGTTATGAACATTGATGCAAAAGTACTCAATAAAACACTCACAAACTGATTTCAAGACTACATCAAAACATCTTCCACTATGATCAGCTAGACTTCTTAGTGATGCATGAATGCTTCAGCTTATGAATATTCATCAATATAACATACCATTTAAATAAACTGAAAGAAAAACCCACGATCATTTCATTTAAAACATAAAAAGGATTTGAAAAATTCCACATTCCTTCCTGTTAAAAGTCTTGGAGAGGTCAGGGATACAAGGCAAATACCTATAAACAATAAAGTCAGTACACAGCAAGCCCATAGCCAACACCAATTTACATGGAGAGAAACTTAATTTAATTCCACTAAAATCACAGTCAAGAAAATACTGCCTACTCTCTTCTTATCTATTCATTATAATTACTTAAATTTCTAGTTAGAGCAATAAGACAACTAAAGGAAGACAGGAAAGGAAGAAGTCAAAGTATCGATATCCACAGTTCAGAAACTCAAGTATAACGCAAACTGGCAAGGATGGAGAGCAGGGGGAACTCTCCTCCATTGCTGGTGGGGGTGCAAATTTGTACAATCCCTTTGAAAATCAATTTGTCAGCTTTTCATAAAATGTGGGATAGTTCTACCTCAAGACACAGCTATACCACTCTAGGATATAGACCTGAAAGATGCTTCCACATACAACAAAGACATTTGTTCAACTATGTTCATAGCATCTTTATTCGTAATAGCCAGAATCTGAAAAAAACCCATATGTCCCTCATATGAAGAATGGATGAAGAAACTGTGGCATTTTTACACAGTGTTTTACCATTAAGCAATTAAAAACAAGGAGATTATGAAATTTGTAGGCAAATAGGTGGAAGTAGAAAAGATTATGTTGAGTGAGGTAAACCAAACTCAGAATGACACACATGGTGTGTACTCACTTCTAAGTGAATATTAGCCATAAAGTACAGGATAACTATGCTACACTCCACAGATCCAAAGAAGCTAAGTAACAAGGAGGTCCCAAGAAGATGCTTGAATCTCACACAGAAGGGGAAATAAAATAAGTATCTGCAGTTGATGGAGGGAGAGAACTGGGTTGGGGTAGTAATAAGGTGGGGAACTTCAATGGGGATCAGATGTGGGGAGAGGACACCAAAATGGCTCAGAGCAAGAACAGAAATCATGAGGTGGGCATTTCTGGCATAGGGGAAGCTCCCAGGAGACTATGCGGTTGACCCTAGCTGTGAATCTTAGCAGTGGACATATGGAGCCTGAAGTAGCCACCTCCCATACCCAGGTGGGACTTCTAGTGAGGAGGGGACTTAAAGCCACAAATAAAACTTTGACTCTCAATTTTTCCTGCATACAAAAAGTATATGGATCAAGATGGAGTGGATATGGAGGGCATGATCATCCATTGACTTGGGAAACTAGAAACCATTTCATGTAATAGAGCCAACCCCTCTCACTATTAGTGATACTCTGCTATGACTGCAGACAGAAGCCTAGCATTCATGCCTCCTAAGAGACTTTATCTAGAAGCTCTAAACATAGCAAAACAGTAGGAAATGCTCAGTTATTCGTGTGGAAGAGTGGGAAGGATGACTGAGTCAGCCAGGTGTTTAAGAAGACATACAGAATAAACTAACCTGGGCCCATGGCAGCTCACAGAGACTGAATCACCATTTAAAGAACAGAAAAGGGCTGGACATATGCCCCCTGCACATGTGTACCATATTTTATATTGTTCTTGATGTGGGTCCCCAAACAATTAGAGCAGGGGCTGTCTCTGACTCTGTTCCCTGCTGGGACCGCCTTACCTAGCCCTAGAGGCAGAAGATGCACTTAATCCTGCCATGAGTTGGAGTGCAGGGATGGATTGGTAGTCGTGGGGAGGGAGGAAAGGTGGCTAGAAGTGGGCTTTAATCAGGATGTATTGTGATTTATTAATTAATGGAAATATAAGGAAATAAAAGATGATTTTCTTTTCTCATACAATATATCATAGTTACAGGTTCCCCTCCCCCTACTACTCCTTGTTGCTCCCTCCCACTCCCATCTGGATCCACTGCCTTTCTGCCTTTCATAAGAACTTCCTTCTGAGAGGCAAAAATAAACTTAGAAAAATAAAAATAATACGCTAAAACAAAAACCATCAAATTGTCCAATAATTTGGACAAGGAAAATCAAGGAAAGTAAAAAGCCCGAAGAGGAGAAACAAGAATCAAAGACCCATTTGTTCATACACTCAGAGTCCCAAGAAAATGAATTTTATGACAATTAATGTGATCCAATCCAGCGATTATGCAGAAAGAGAGACCTTGGAACACACAGCTTCAAATGCGATTCCTCCATCAAATCCACCCCTCTGAGCTCAGGGGAACACACGGATAATGTAGTTGAAAAAGCCAGAGGAAATGAAGGACACCTGGAGAACAATGCCCTCTAAATCAATGGTCCAAAGGTCATGTGAACTCACAAAAACTGAAGCACCAAGCACAGAACAAACACAAGCTTTCAACTAGTCCTGTCCATTTATATTAAACCTTTCAGATTATTTATCCATTTTGTAACAGACTTCTAACCTGTTTCCAATTTTGACTAATATCAATAGAGCAGCAAAGAGTATGATGGACCAAGTGTCTCTAGGATCCTTTGTATCTGTGCTCAGAAGTGGTAGAGCCAGACATCGGGGTAGATCTATTGCCAGTTTTGAGTGCAACAGCCACTCTGATCTCCATATTGCCTGCATACAGTGGGGAGCTTTGCTCTGTGAGGTGTCTGGGCACTTCAAAATGGCTTGTACAGCATGTAACAGGCAACTCTTTGAATCAAGGACTGACAACCACTGGACAGATATCTCTACAGTAGATTGGAGAGTCACATTCAATTCAGAGGCCCAAAATTCAAGTTGGAGGAGATGGGAGGGTCTTTTATAAAGTCACTGGCATTTCAAACAGTATTTTAACTTCAACATAGGTTTGAATGGTCTCTAACATGGAATTGTACAAGGACTTTCATGTTTACCACAACATAATCAGTGTATGAGATCTCATCCACACTAAGCAGATGGCATTCATATTATGAGAGGAAATAATGTATTCTACAGGAACATGTAAAATTAATGTTCAGAGCTACAGAGAAATCTTCCTGAATCAAACTTTAAGATTACCAGCTACCACAGGTGTCTCTGTATGGAGTAATAGTCACCTATTTCCTCAAAATGGAATATTCTATAAAAAAGTGTAAACCTCTATATAACAAGGAATATACCAAATGGATCCTAGAGACACTTGCTCAGTCATAGTAATTGCTGGTGTATTGATATTAGCAAAAATTGGAAATGGTTTAGAGGTCTGTCAGTGGAAAAATGGATTTAAAAATGTGGTACTAAACTGAAAGCTGCACTATATGTGGAGAGGACCAGATGCAGACCTGTATGTTTCCTATGCTGGCTGCTTCAGTTTCTCTAAGTTCACATGCCCTTTGCCCAGTGGACTGTGAGAGACGATGATGTGTCAGTGTGTGTCCATGTTCTGTAAAATCCTGAGACTGTAGGTCAGTGCACCAAAACCTGGGAGGAAGTAAATTTGAAAACAGAAAATTGTGCATCATCTCAAACCTATCTTCAATTACTATCTACATACATTGGTTGGGGCAATAAATCAGTTTTATTAAAATTGATTTAGTAACTTTTGATCAGCTTATGAATTACGTATATGAGGTGGTACAATATTCTATAAACATCTCTTACATCTAGGAGACCAGAACTACTTCTCGTAAAACATGGCCAAAGTGTAAAGCACACATTCAGGTTACTTAAAGAAATGAAAAAAGTTTTTGTTTAGACATATGTAATATTTGTGGATTTTAAAAGTAAAAGCATGTTATACTTTATTCAAAGAAACTCCATTGAAAGTTTCAATCTCGTGGAATCCAGAGATATTTTGTAACTATGCCTTATCAAAGTTTTTCCCTTTGCTTGGATTTATTAAGAAAGAAATTTGATAATAGAGGCAGTCACTTGTGAAGAGTGTCAAGGTGCACTGGGGACAAATTCAATGATTATCACTTTACGCACTGCTATAGTCTTGAAAAGTTTACAAAGGTCATATGGTAATGTGAGGAGAAGGAAAACAAATGGACACAGAGCAATTATTTCTGAGCAAGTTTCCAGGCTAATCTTCACTGTCATTTCAGTCCCAGGGCAGTTTCCTGCTCCTCTATGGTTTCTGACACTATCAGGATGTGGTTGTGACACTGTGTCTCTCGCACAGTAATAGACCGCAGTGTCCTCAGAGGCCAGGCTGCTGAGCTCCATGTAGGCTGTGCTGGAGGATTTGTCTGCAGTCAGTGTGGCCTTGCCCTGGAACTTCTGATTGTAGACAGTATCACCATCTTCAGGATCAATCAACCCAATCCACTCCAGTCCCTGGCCTGGCCTCTGTTTCACCCAGCTCATAACATAATCAATAAAGGTATATCCAGAAGCCTTGCATGACAACTTCACTGAGGCCCCAGGCCTCACCAGCTCAGCCCCAGACTGCTGCGGCTGGACCTGGGAGTGGACTACTGTGGAGAGAAAGGCACAGTGGATGGCATTGTCATCTCATTCCCACTTAAATATTTGAATTGGGGAATCCCCTTACCAGTAGATGCTGCAACCAGGAAAAGAATCAAGCTCCATCCCATGGTGAGGGCCACAGTGTTTAGTGACTGTGGAGAAAGCACTGCTCACATGTTTTTATGGTGTTGAGACATCCCTGTATGTAACAATCATAGACCTACAAAATTTGCATATTCATGACCAATGTACATCTTAAATAAGGAATAGATCCAGCTGCAGAAGGAGGCAGTACAGAACACGTAGATTAGGCAGCTGATGCTGAGGTTCAAATGCTAATCTTCTCTGAGGAAATTCATCCCATGTCCCTTCCCTGAGCCCTGTGCAGGTGCTGTGGATGTAACATCAACTCCTAACCTCTCAGTGTATTTCTGGCTTGATGCAGTTGCTTCACTCTGGGACAAAGTTATCTGATTTATTTATAGAAAGAGGTTGTGATATTGACAGTGACTGGAAATCTCCAAACCTGCTAAGTTATGAGAATTCACAGCATCTTTCATATTCATACAATGTACACAGGCCTTTAGAGTAGGTTGTATATAAAAAACTGATCAAAATGACCCAAAAGGAACATACATCAGAAATATTAGAACATCAGCAGCAGTGTCTGCAATAACTAAATTATGGAAATAAAATACATGTCTGTCATGAGATGATTGCATAAGGATTATACACTTATATATGCACCACTACATACCAATGTATACAATGAACTGTGACAGTTGATGCTGCATCAGTGTTCTGTAAATGCTTGAGAACGTAGGGCATGTTACTGACACTTAGAGGGAAGGAAGGAAATATGGGCCAAAGGTATGTACATACAGTGAGGTGAGAAATGAGTTCAATGATATTATTTAATAATACTTTTGACCAAATTATAAGAATTAGTCTTCTGTGGCAATGATTTCTAATATAAGTATATCATATAATCCAAGAGAGAGGAACTTCTGTAGGAAGACAAAGCCAGAATTAACAACACACCCTCAGGTTATGCCAGAATTGAGATGATTAGATGAGTGTTTGTTTGACCACAGTTTGGTGATTTGCATTTTCCAGACCATATTCATATTATTATGATTCCCAGTTATTCCATAAAAAGTTCTTTGCTCTCGTAATCCAGAGATATTTTTATCATGTACTGCTGGGAGCATTCACATGCTGTATTGGGCAAAAGCAAACACATGAACTTCCTGGAGACAGCCCACTGCTTCATGCAGTGTGTCCCTGGCTGAGGCAGGATCACTTATTGTTGCTATACTGCCTTTCCATACTTATTCCATATATCTGGCATGGTATAGAATCTTACTGCCTAAAGGATAATCATATCACCAATAGTTGTTACTCTCTGTGTTGGGTAGATTTTCTACAGATATTATATAATTTCTGATAATGGCTTCTAATTGATTCAAATAAGATTAAATCCTCCTACAATACAGTGAAAACTCTTAGGAGCTCTATGAACCTCCATGTGAATTACACCAGGAAGGAAAACAAGATTGAAATAACTGAATAATCAAGGAAATACATTCATTTTAGGTTTAGTCCAAGGATATGGCCCAGGTTTATACAGTGATAAATGATAATATGAATATAGAAACAAAGAATAAGTGGTTATCTACACATGACAAGAGAGACACCTGTGTCCTACAAAAACCCTGACATGAAAATATACATAAGGTACATGTGAATTTAGAAAAAGATAAAACTTCTACTTTGAACTTATAATGAGCATACAGTAAAACTACTGCCTTAAACTTGTGATAAACAAAGTATCTTGTTAGATAGTAGGATCAATAGTCCTAATGTAACTCCTTTTTTATGTAAAGATTCTATCTATTTTGAATGAGATAATTTTTACATACATAGACAGCTTTTGTATCCAATCATATAAAACCCAAGAGAGAATTAGACAGAATTAGTTGAAGCCAACTTCTTCATCCAAAAATGTGTCTGTCTGTTTATATGTCTGGCTCTCAGTATATATTTTCTTTAACATATATATATATATATCTGATATATATATACTCTCTATGTTTATGCATATGTGCATGAATGGTGTCCTTGTGAGCTCTCGTGTTTTTTCTATTGATTGCATGTGTGCATGTATGTGTGTGAGGTTCACAAAAATCTGCTTCCTTTGTCTGCCCAGGTGTAAATAGCAAGGTCACAGGCCTGGAACTTTCAAAGTTAAAGTGTAAATAGCAAAGATACCAGCCTACAAGATTAAGAGTTAAAGTATATAGGAAAATACCAGCCACCAGCTGACCAATCAGCAGTGCTGCAACCTACCTCAGTTTACCCTGTGTGCTGGACTTGCTCAATAGCAACCAGGCTAGAGAGACCTGAGGAAGATAAGTTTCATCACAACTAGAAAATCACCTGGACTGTTGCAGAGCCTCTAGCAGAAATGTGGGCCACTGCTACAACCGGCTTTGGTTTGCCCTGTGAGCTGGAGCTGGTGTGTATTTATGCATCATCATGGTTTTCACTTTTTATTGTTTTCTTAAGTAAGAAATATGTTTATAGAAGTTGTCACTGGTGAAGATGTTGAAAGGTCTAGTATACTGTAGGAGCAACCTAAAGCAACATCACTTTATTCATAGATGTCCTTTTACAAAATTGACAAAAACACTATAAGACTGTGAAACGGAAGCAGAAAAATGAATGCTCAAAATGATAATTTACGAGCAATTCTCTAGGCTAATGTCCTCTGTCTTCTCAGGCCTGGGGCTGCTTCCTGCACCTCCAGAATTTCTGACACTCTCAGGATGTGGTTGCAGCACTGTGTCTTGCACAGTAATAGACAGCAGAGTCCTCAGATGTCAGGCTGCTGAGCTCCATGTAGGCTGTGCTGGAGGATGTGTCTGCGGTCAGTGTGGCCTTTCCCTTGAACTTCTGATTGTAGCCAGTACCACCACTTGAAGGATTATTCCATCCAATCCATTCCATGCCTTGTCCAGGACTCTGCTTCACCCAGTGCATATAGTAGTCAGTGAAGGTGTAGCCAGAAGCCTTGCAGGACAACTTCACTGAGGACCCAGGCTCAGCTCAGCCCCAGACTGCTGCAGCTGAACCTCGGAGTGGACACCTATGGAGAGAAAGGCAGAGTGGATGTTACTGTTAACTCAGTCCTTGTTTCCTCTTCAGATTTGGACTGGTGAGCCTTTTACCTGTAGTCACAGAAAATATGAAGAGGATGATCCAGCTCCATTCCATCCTTAGGGATAGCGTGTTCACTGAATGTGGAGACAACACTGACCAGAGGTTGCCTTGGGGGTGTGGAATCCTTGTATTTACCACCATAGACTCAAGTAATTTGCATATTCATGACATGGTCCTTCTTAGATAAACCCATTTTCCAGCAAAGAAAGAAGGAGGTACAAACACCTGGGTCAGGCAGCAGGATGCTGAGGTTCAAGTCCTAATCCTCTGAGGAAATGCATTCCATACTCTCTGCCTTTTTTTTAGATATATACATTTAACATTTGTGTGAGAAGGTGAAACCACTGATTCTTCTGTGAGTGAGTACACTACCAATAATTCTCAGCATTTTGACCCATGATTAATGTCTCCATCACTCACTACACACTGCACACTTAGATCTGAGGGATGCGCTAATCGATGTTATAAACATAAATATTTGTGAAGCAGTTAGACACCATGATAATGAATACTCTGGTCTACTAGGGACTGTGTCATCTATAACCATGAAGTTTTGATCATGTTTACCTAGGTCAAACTCTTTCCTAAGGTTCAGGCCAAAAGGACAATTTGAAAGAAGTCGGTTGCTATGTAACAAGCAGGCACTAATGGGTACATCTTACCTGAAGGCTGATGTAGACTGTGAGGCCTGGGACTGCATGAGATCACTGACGTCTTTACTCTTCCTTCAAGTTACACAGCACCTTCCAGCATAGGAAACCTGGCCAATAGGGAGGATTTATAGCAGGTAGTTTTTTTCTGTGTCCTACAAGCAAAGTCCTTATCTAACAGCTGAAAGGCAGATGAAAGGAATTTTCATATTCTAATTTGACCTCAGTCATATGATGATAAGCAAGAATACAAATAATGACATGGATGTCATGAAAGGCTGATCCTCTCTCACCCTTGATGAGAGTGGAGACAGGTGTACTGACTATGGAATCAGTTTGGAGAATTCACCAAAGAATAATAAATAAAACTATTCTGTATCCCATCTATGTCCCTCCAGAGCACATAGTCAAACTACTGTACAACTTATTTTAGAGACACATGAACTTCCATATTTCTTCACAGCATGTTACACATGCTTTACTCACAGCAGCTAGAGAGTGGACTGATCCTAGATTTCAAACAAAGGACAAATCGATAAGGACACTGTAGGCTGTGTTGGACATTATGAGTGCATCCACTGTGAATCTGTCTGAAATTTCTCTACTGAGTTTGTTCTGCCAGTGTTTGGGTTATCCATCCAGTCAATTAAATCCCATGGACAAGCTTCTGACCCACACACCATCCATATACAGGAAGTAGGGAAGCTATGTGAGTGAAAATCTTGGCAGGTGGACTTTCATTAAGCTCCAGAACTCCTCAGTCCATACCAAGACTCCAGCAGCCTAACCTAGGAGTGACACCTATAGAAAGGATGCCATGATCTATTCTGTCTCTGGTCCCCTTAGCCCTCCTCCTAGGAATGCACTTTCCTGTAGCTGCTGTCACCAAGTAGAGATGATCCAACTTCACACTAAAGTGAGAACCAGTGTGCTCAGAGACTGTGGAAAAGTGCGTACTAATGTGGTATTGTTGGCTGTGAGGACATGGGTGTATTTACAACTACAAACTAATTTATGAAATCAAAAGGAAATATATGTCTTAGATGAAGACGAGAATTTTTTTATAAGATAGAACTTATAGAGTTTTTCTGATAGTTAAATGCATGGTGAGGTTCTAGTATCTGAGAAAATGCACTCAAGCAACATCCTAGCACCCACCCACTCAGAGCTCATCAATTGCACTAACAGTCCATTCCCCATGTCCATGTTCATATATGGGAGCCACACGTCAAGTTTTCAAGAGACACCTGAAGCTCTTCAGTGTCAACCATATTTCTGATGATGACAAGATGCATTGCCCATCCTACCCCATCCAGACACATAGAGCTCTTCCATCCCATTGAGGAACCAGTTACCATATCCATGTTCCTTAATGTTAACCACACTTCAAGTGTCCAAGAATGACATGAATCTCCCCATGGTCAACCACATTTGCAATGCTGAGAAGGTACAATGTCCATCCTGTTTCTATCAGACACTTACTCAGAGTTTTGGACGCTGCTGTAAAGCACAATCCAAAGATCACCAAGTCTATGAACACCTCTTATAACAGTAACAAACTCTGGGACATTTTTCCCCATTTTGCTTAGGATTCTGAGGCTCCAATAACCTCTCCTGGGTTGTAGCTTGGAAATAGTATGTGTCAAAAACACATGGTCTCTGAACATAATGATGTTGGCAATGAAATCCACAGAGACCTGCTGGAATACACTCAGTGAAAAACTTCCTTATCTGCTTCAGCTGCTCTTTATTAGCATATTGGTGGATCTACAGTGCCCCCTGCTGGTCCTCATAACTCATTTGTGTAACTTCTCACACAGGGATAACTTGCTTACTTCTCTTCTTTGCAATGTAGCTATTGATTTTGAGAAGATATTCCAACAATGGAACGTGAGCTGTGCCTCAAACAATGTGTCCATGAAACACAGTTCTTTCTCTAGGGGCTGTTAGATCTTGCAATAGAAGTGACCACTGATGACGTTGTGAGTTAACAGACTAAAACCTAGATATAGACAGGAGCTATAAGCTGTCTACAAGGTAGTTTTCCCGCCACTGAAGCTGTACTTGAGACAGAAACTTCAAAACACCACAAAGAGGAACAAATGTGGCACCTACAGATCAGTTCCAATCTACAGAAAATATTTGCCCGTCTGAGAAGTAACTAGAATTAAGAAAAATTTGAGCTGTGATTCACTCTGCTTAATAATTCAGCATATGTATAACAGGTGGGCTTTATGGTTGTGTGTAAAGACTTAGCAGGGGTGGTGTTTTCCTTTTTCCATGTATCTCTAAATATAAGAAATATTGAGTGGGTCCTGAGGCAACTCTCTTCTCTCTGGGTCTAGCTCCCCCAAGCTAAGCATTCCCTTATTCATGGAAGGTCATGACTAATGATTTTCAGAGTCTTGGATATATTTGCTAAGGCTTTGAGAATGACAGCTTTAGGGCACATAAATGAGCACAAAAAATTCTACCAGAGAAATTCTACAACTGATACAAACCTTCAGAGACACAGCTAGATTCAAAATTAACCTTAAAAATATAGTAGACCTCCTATACCCAAATCCCAAAGGGCTGAGAAAAATAGAGAAACAGCACCCTTCACAGTAGAAACAAATGATACTTCCACACTTCTGAGGAATGCCTCATATTTTTCTATAACGACTTTGCAACTACACACTCCACCAGCACCCCATAAATCTAAACCTTTGTCAGCTACAAGCTGACATCATTTTATTGATATTGGGAGTTCTGCATGGTTTAAAATAAAAACCTCAAGAAATTTTGATTTTCATCTCTGTGGTGATTAAGAATGTTTCTTCAAGCATTTCTTAGTCATTCATACTTTATCTTTTGAGATTTCCCTTAGATCCATATTTCATTTTTTATTTTCATTGTTTTCTTCACCTCAATTTTCTTTAGATTATTTATGGATTTTATTTTTAGATCTATCAAATTTTAGTTGGTTTAAATATTTATATTTAATTCTGATGCCTACTGCTTTATATAAATTATGATATCCTTTGCCATACAAAAGCTTGCCAATTTCATGAGGTCATTTCTTGAACTGCTACTTATTGTTCTTACTGCCTGTGCTTTTGGTATTCTGTCCAGAAAGTCTTTTCTGGTGCCAGCAAGTTCAAGACAATTCCTTTCTTTTTCTTATGTCACATTCAATGTATTTGACCTTGTATTAAGCTAATTGACGCATTTCAAATTGAGTTTTGTTCATGGAGATGAGAATGAATTCATTTGTATTCTACTACATGTAACCATTCTTTCTGGATGAGATCACTTGTTGAAGATGCTATCTTTTCTCCAGTGTGTATGACTAATTTATTTATCAAAAGTCAAGCCGTCTGTAGATGCATGGGCATATGCCTGTATCCTCAAGATGATTCCATTGATTAGTGTGTCTGTTTCTTCCCAATTCTGTGCTGTTTTCACTATTGTAGCTCTTTATCACAACTTCAGATGGGGCATGGTCATACATACAATAGATCTTATTAGAGAATGCTTTACTAACTACACCTGTGTTGTTCTAAATAGCTGTCACCAAGAGTCACCTTACACACTTAACAGTGTTAAGCTTTTCCTAATAGGTAACAGAGAAGTTAAAGGTATACCAGGACTTCATGTAGCTGTGACCCTGCAATGCCTCATTGAACTGCCTGGAAGAGGCATGATCTTCAGGGAAGAGCATAATGTCTGCTCGGTGCTGGTGAACAAACATTTCCATCTCAGGTTGGACGATTATTTTCCCTCCAAAAGGCCTGGTTAGCATAGACTTTGGGTATTTTGGAGACAGCTCTCCTTTATCTGATATCTACTCTGTGTGGTTTAATCTCTATCATGAAAATCTACTAATAAATCTCTTATACCACAAATCTAGTACTTTGAGTTTCCTCTACTTAAATCTTACCTTGATGCAACCTATAAAAAAATATATCAAAACTGACAGTGTTCTCTCTGTGCTCACATAGTTGACACATGGTCTCTATTTTGTTACTCAAATTCTGATGAAGGAGAGGCCTCAAAATGTTTTGTAGACAGTGTTGTACTCTCAACAATCTGCTACAGCTCAGGAAGGGTGTCCTAGAAATCTTATGTTATTGTGATACATCAAGGGAGAGAATACATAATTCCATGGGGTGGTGAAAACTTTGCCTTTTCTTGATAAAGTCAGCCTGCTCCGCCTGCATTTGGCCCCATGAACATTCATGGACCCATCGATTCAAGCTTAAAAGAACACGATATTGACATTAGACATAAATTTGAAACGAATTTAAGTATTATAAGGCAAAAGGAGACTATGTTTTTGCCTAAAAGGACACATGAAAATGAAATGCCCATATGTTCCAGGCTCTTTCCCACTTTTTCCTCTAAGTGGCTTAGTGTCTCTGGTTTTATGTTGAGGTCTTTAATCCCACTTGGATTTGAGTTTTGTGCAAGGTGACCAATATGGGTCCAGTTGCATTTTTTTTACACATAGACCTCCAGTTAGACCAGCACCATTTGTTGAAGATGCTATCCTTTTTCCATTGAATGGATTTGGCTTCTTTGTCAAAAATCAAGTGACCATATGTGTGTGGATTCATATCTGGGTCTTCGATTCGATTCCACTGATCAACCAGCCTGTTGCTGTGCCAGTACCATGCTGTTTTAATTACTATTGCTTTATAGTACAGTTTGAGATCAGGTGTGGAGATTCCTCTGGAGCACCTTTTATTGTACAAGATTGTTTTAGCTATTCTGGGTTTTTTGTTTTTCCATATGAAGTTTAGAATTGAACTTTCAATGTCTTTAAAAAATTTTGTAGTTATTTTGATAGGGATTGCATTGAATCTGTAGATTGCTTTTGGTAGGATGGCCATTTTTACTATGTTAATTCTCCTGATCCATGAGCAAGGAAGATCATGCCATCTTCTCAGGTCATCTTCAATCTCTTTCTTCAGAGTTTTGAAATTTTTTTCATACACGTCCTTCACTTGCTAAGTTAGGGTAACTCCGAGATATTTTATATTGCTTGTGGCTAATGTGAAGGGTGTGGTTTTCCTAATTTCTTCCTCTGCAAGCTTGGGAGACAACTTCCTGAACAGAACACCAACGTCCCAGGCCTTAATGTCAACCATTAATAAATGGGACCTCATGAGGCTGAGAAGCTTTTGTAAGGCAGGAGACACTGTCAAGACAACAAAGCAACAGCCTACAGACTGGGAAAAAATCTTCACCAACCCTACATCTGACAAAGGTCTAATATCCAAAATATATAAAGAACTCAAGAAATTAAACACCACCAAACCGAATAACTCAATTGAGAAATGGGGCTTGGAACTAAACAGAGAATTCTCAACAGAGGAGTATCAAATGGCTGAGAAACACTTAAAGAAATGCTCACCCTCCTTAGTCATCAGGGAAATGCAAATCAAAACAACTCTGAGATTCCATCTTACACCCATCAGAATGGCTAAGATCAAAAACTCAAGGGACACCACATGCTGGCAAGGATGTGGGGAGAGAGGAACACTCCTTCATTGCTGGTGGGAATGCAAACTAGTACAGCCACTTTGGAAATCTATCTGGTGCTATCTCAGAAAAATGGGAATAGGGCTTCCTCAAGACCCAGCTACTCCACTCCTTGGAATATACCCAGAAGATGCTCCAGCACACAACAAGAAAATTTGCTCAACCATGTTCATAGCAGCCTTATTCATAATAGCCAGAACATGGAAACAGCCTAAATGTCCCTCAGTAGAAGAGTGGATAAAGAAACTGTGGTACATATACACTATGGAATACTACTCAGCTATTAAAAACAAGGAATTCCCAAAATTTGTGGATAAATGGATTGAGCTAGAAATGATCATAATGAGTGAGTTAATCCAGAAGCAGAAAGAATCAAATGGGATATACTCACTTATATCTGCATACTAGCCCAAGGGGCATGTCCCATGAAAGCCTTCACTTACCAGGAAACTGGGACAGAGGGGAGGGCATCCTATTGGGACTCTAAATGAGAGACGCATGGGAGAATAGCAAAATAAAAGGATACAGAGGGTCCTAGAAACTTACAAGTAGAACAATATGATAGGCAGATTTGGGCCCAGGGGTCCCACTCAAACTTAAGCACCAGCCAAGGACAATACAGGAGGGAAACTTTAAACCCCTTCCCAGATCTAGCCAAGGATCAGAATATTCTCCACAGTTGAGTGGAGAGTGTGATATGACTTTCTCATGTACTCTGGTGCCTCACATTTGACCATGCCCCCTGGAGGGGGAGACCTGGTGGCACTCAGAGGAAGGACAGCAGGTTGCCAAGAAGAGACATGATACCCTGTGAGAATATACAGGGGGAGGTAATTCCCCTCAGTCACAGTCATAGGGGAGGGGAATAATGGGAAAATGGGGGAGGAGGGAGGAATGGGAGAATACAAGGGATGGGATAAACATTGAGATGTAGCAGGAATAAATTAATAAAAAGAAAAAAATAAAGTGAAGTTAAATTTTTTCATTACAGATTACATGGTGTTTTCTTTCATCTTTTACAATCAATGGAGAATATAAAATTCTACAGAACAAGAAAGCATTCTAACAAAGGAGTACATATAGTTCTGTATAACCTACAATAAATCACACAACAAAAATCTATCAATATCTAAGCAATTGTCAGCATTACCTGATTATTATTTCTTAAACAAAACTCAGCAAAATTTAATCATAAATTTCCCCAGACTTTAAGCCTTTGTGTTTACATGACTGTCACAGCAGCATAGCTTGAAGTTAAACATATTTAACATAGAAAAAACTTGACTTACTTCCAATCCCAAGTCTTTATCCAAATCTATCTTTATCCAAACCTAAGCTAACTGCTAAGAAGTCCTCAATTATAAAATATCTGGATAGCATGCCATTTCAAGCCCGCCTTCTAGTATTTTCAAAGCAGATTCTAAAGAAAATTTTGATTTGTTGTATAAAATATGCTTTCTTTTCTACACCTAACAATATTTAACCAGTTACCCTTATGTCAAAGTATTAATTTTATGTTCAAGATGTTTACACCTGTCTGCTCACAATAGTCAGAGACAAAACTCTCTCACTGTCTCAAACCTTTGGCCAGATGCCTTCTTTCAATTTCCTCTGTGGGAAAAAGTTTTCCAGTGTATACTTCATTAGGATAAGATTCATAGCCAAAGTGAATTTTAGGGGAAAAGGCAGATGTCAAAGTAGGTTTTAGGCAAAATTTGACCTGGGCCATAGATAACATTTAAGGACAGTTCTGGTTATCCAGACATCTTTGGAACTTTGTCAAGCAAAGCCTCTGTGACTTGTCTTCATGTTGCTGACAATAAAGGCTGTGCTTCATGTAGCAACATTCATATCAGATTAGTATTTTTAAATATCCTCATAGTAATAAATGAATATGACTGTGAGTACCAAAAGATAGAGAGAAATCTAGAGCATTCCTTCTGAGACCCTGCTCTGATGACTTTCTGTCTCTTCTGTCTTGCCCATTCCTCAAGGACTTCATGCTTTTACACTGACTGGGAGGGGAGATGAGATGAAGACCCTTGAAACTGCCTCTGCATAAGAATAGATTGTCAGGTCCTACTTTTCCAGTTGAGGTATTCATTCTAATATGTGATAAACTGGATTTTTGATGATTGACAGGGACTTTCTTTTGTGTCATTTCTGTGTTTGTAGCTTTCCAGGAGAGTGACATGGATTTTAAAAACTAACTGGAGTGACCTCGATGGTGTCTTTCAAAGCAAAGGTTCTGACTAACATCTGGCATGGTCTCCTGAGTCTTGAGTGTGGTTAACTGAGAGGAATATACTGTAGGTAGAGTCAGGAAACACTCCTGATGTCCCTTATCTGCACCTGTTCCCTGTTCCTTGCAAAATTATTTTATTTACATAGTTTCTTTTAACTATGTCAGCTCAACAAATACTTAGAAACATTATTTATGAGATTGACATAGAAATAATACACTTTCATAGAAGAAATTACTCTGTACACTTAAAGAATAATAATGAAAAATTCTTCGGAGGTAAAAAAAAACAAATCCCGAGAGCAAAATCCCAAATAAGATTTTACAAACTTATTATACTACATTTTACCATTATGCACATTAAATATGTATCATCATTAAATCTCATTTAAGGTCTCAAATTCAGGTTACACTTTGAGCAATTTAGCAAAGACAGAAGACTCAGAGCTGTCAACTTGGAAAAATATGAGTTTTACATGCCAAAGATATTGCCAGGATTCTCCCTTCCTTCCTTTATTCTTTCTTTCCATTCTTCCTTCCTTCCCTCACTTCCTTCATTCCGCTGTTCCTTCACGTCCTTCATCCTACCCTTCCTTCTTTTTTATTTAATTCACAAATAAATTATATAAATTAAAAAATTGTGTAAATACTTTGGGTAGAGATTACATTGAATTTGGTGATTTCTTGTGGTAAGATGACCATTTTTACTATGTTGATTCTCCTGATCCACAAGCATGGGAGATCATTCCATTTTCTGATATCTTCTTCAGTTTTTCCTTGGGAGATACAAGGTTTAGTATCATTTTCTCTAGAACTCACATGCCCACTGGTCCCTAAAAGCACTGATGCTTTTTCTTGATTTCTTCAGTGACAGATGTCCATACAGTTGTCTATAGAAAGCCCAAAGGATACATATCTATTGTACTCATCAGACCACAGAAACTCTCTGAAAAGAGACCACATGTTCAGTAATAAAACAAATATTAACAAATTCACATAATTCAGGTCAGTCAGAAAACCCATCTAGTCACAAAGTAATATATTTTAAAATCTACAGTGAACAAAGAGTAATTCCACAATTTCACGGATATTAAACAACAAAATAAAAGAAGAAATGAAAAAAAAAATCAAAATGTTAAAAAGACAACATCAAACCTCCTGAACACATTGAAAGTTTCTAAAAGAGAAGATTATACTTGTGCGTTGTAGTTCTCTCTGTATGTTTGGATGATGTTCTCATGTTATTCCCTCACAAAGGACTGGTTACTCCAGAAAGCACCTTGCTGTATTAATTTCTGCCTCTACATCTTCACAGATTCACAGCCACAGGCTTCATCACGACTGACTAAACATGGCTTTACCTTCCTCATTGTTGTTCTGCTGCTGTGAGCACAAGTTTATGGGGATATTAAATTGGTAAAGAATTTCAAATGCATAGAGTTGCTCTTGACTCGAGCCCATTAATTCAGCACTCATGACATTCATTATCCTTCTGAGAGAGACAGGAGCACAGAGTCTATGACTAAGTGAGAGATCTATAGTGGAAATGTTTTACCTCCAGCACTGACATCAACTCTACTGCATTCAGCTTTGTGGCTATTTCATCCCTCAAATGGACATAAGGCTTAGCTATCTCTTCATATCACCTCACTTCCCTCCCTCTTCCACCCACTCAGTCTGATGCTCCCATTCCAATCTCCAACCCATCTACTCACAACTATTTACTCATTCCTAGGGAAAAACACAGTTTCCCCTAGATCCTTACCACATACCTCACATCTGTGTTCATAAGGACTTTAGCCAGCCTATGGAAGACTTAACAGATAACATCCACAGAGAGTGTATATAAACATATTTGTCTTTTGGAACCTGAATTATCTCAATCAAAGTGGTTTCTTTTTAGTTCCATCCATTTCCTGTGAATTTTATAGATGTAAGGTCGTTTGGATGTATGGTGAACAGTGTTATAGCTGGATGTTGAGGTAGATACACTTCCAGACTTCTGAGGAATGCCTCATATTTTTTGTAATGACTATGCAACTACACACTCCATCAGTACCGTATGACTCTAAATCCTTGTCAACTTAAACTGACATCACTTTATTGATATTGGGAGTTTTGAGTGGTGTAAAATAAAAACCTCAAAGAAGTTTTGATTTTCATGTGTATGGTGATTAAGAATGTTTCTTCAAGTGTTTCTTAGTCATTCATATTTTATCTTTTGCGATTTCCCTGCTTAGATCCATATTTCATTTTTTATTTGCATTGTTTTCTTCACCTTGGTTTTTTGGAATTATTTATGATTTTTAATTTTAGACTTCTATCAAATCTTAGTTGTTTTAAATATTTATATTTAATTCTTTGCCTACTGCTTTATACAAATTATGATAACCTTTGCCATACAAAAGCTTGCCAATATCATGAGGTCCTTTCATGAACTACTATTTATTGTTCTTATTGCCTGTGCTTTTGCTATTCTGTTCAGAAAGTCTTTTCTGGTAACAATAAGTTCAAGGCAATTCTTTTCTTTCTCTTATGTCACATTCAGTGTAACTGACCTTGTATTGAGTTAATTGATGCATTTCAAATTGAGTTTTGTTCACGGAGATGAGTATGGATTTATTTGTATTCTTCTACATGTAACCATCCTTTTTGGATGAGATCACTTGTTGAAGATGCTGTCTTTTTTTCTGTATGTATGACTAATTTATTTATCAAAAGTCAAGTGCTTCAAAGATGCATGGATATACGCCTGTATCTTCAAGATGATTCCTTGATCAGTGTATCTGTTTCTTCCCAATACCATGCTCTTTTTATTATTTGCCCTGACCAGTGGGGGTCCGACTAAAGCTCTGGAGGAGAATCACCTGAATAAGGGGGAAAAAAACACAAGACACAAAAAAATAGTGGAAGTCTGAATGTTGATCAACCTCTCAAACTTTTATTTTTCAAGCAGCAGGTTTTATAAGGCAGGAGACAGGGAAGCATATTGCGATGGCAACCCAGTAGCAGGCTATCTCAAAACACAGGGAATTCCAGACAGGGTCATAATGTTCTGCCACACAGAATATCTTGCTCTATCTTTGTTTAGTCTAACTGCTAAACCTAAGAAGGTCAGCTAGTTTCTGGTAAAAGGCAAGCTCTGGGAGAAACAGAAACTTAAAGGTGCAGACTTGGACAAGATGGCTGAACACTGGCCATATGGCCAACTGTCCTCAACAATTATTTTAGCTCTGTAGCACAACTTCAGATTGGGAATGGTAATACCTTCAATAGGTCCTCTATTAGAGAATACTTTCCAAGTTAGACCTGTGTTGTTCTAAATAGCTGTCACTAAGGGTCACCTTACACGCCTAGCAGCCTAAGCTTTTCCTGATAGGAAACAGAGAAGTTAATGGTAGACCACGATTTAATGTAGCTGTGACCCTGCACTGCCCATTGAACTGCCTGGAAGAGGCATGGCCTTCATGGAAGAGCATAATGTCTGCTCAGTGTTGGTGAACAAACATTTTTATCTCAGCCTTGTAAGATTATTTTCCCTCCAAAAGGCCTCGTTAGCTTTGTTTGGGTAATTTGGAGGCAGCTCTCCTTTACCTGATATCTACTCTGTGTGGTTTAATCTCTATCATGAAATTCTACTAGTAAATCTTTTATAATACCAATATGTTACATGTAGATACTTTAACTTAAATGTTACCTTGATGCAATCTATAAATAGAAATATATTATAACTGACAGTGGTCTCTCTGTACTCACCACCTGGTACATGGTCCCTATTTTGTTACTCCCATTCTGATGAAGGAAGATCCCTGAGATGGTTTTTAGATAGCATTGTTCTCTCAAAAATCTGATATAGCTCAGGAAGAGTGTCCTATAAATCTATTGTTATTGTGATACATCAAGGGAGAAAACACAGAATTCCATGGGGTGGTGAAAACTTTGCCCCTTTTTGATGAATTCAGCCTGCCCCACCTGAATTTGTCCCTACAAACATTCACAGACCAGTCAATTCAAACATGAAAGAACACAATGTTCACATCAGACATAAACTTTAAATGAAATTATTATAATACAAAGTGATACTATGTTTTTTACTAAAAGCACACATGAAAATAAAGATATGATGTTACTCTTGAATACCGAACATGAATTACTTCACTTATAATTTCAGGAAACACTATGATTTATAAAACCAATGACTGGTGACTTTAAAAAAGGCTTGGTAATTAGAGGGTATCGAACTATTTGCTTTTTCTGGACTGGAGTGAATTTACAACCTGTGTTTTGAAAAAATGTTTCTCAGCAGTAAATCTCTGCTTCAGGGATTCACTCTTGGGCTATTTAGACATCCAGGAAGTATCTGGGTACTGAAAGTAATTTCTCCAGCAGGTATTAGACAAGTCATTGAACCAACGTGCTACAGTCAATTAATATATGCATTTCCAGTACACTGTAGAATTGCATTCAAATCAGAGGCCAGAACTAGAAGATTCCCCTGCATACTGGCCAAACCCTGTTGTGACCAGCCTCAGTTTACCCTGTGCGCTTGAGTTGATCACTAGCATCCTGGCAAAGGGACCTAAGGAAGATAAGCCTCACCTGGGCTGTTGCAGAGTCCCTAGCAGAAAGCTGTGCCACCAATGTGACCCACCTTGTTATCCCTTGTGTGATGCAGCTGGTCTCTATCAATGCATCATCATGGTTTTCCCTTTCTTATTGTTTTATTTAAAAGAAACTTGTCAATGGAGGTGACCATTGGTGAAGATGTTGAAAGGCCTGTTGTTCTCTATGGGTAACCTAAATCAACATCACTTTATTTGTAGATGTCTTTTTACAAACGTGACAAAGGCATTATAAGACTGTAAAGAGGAATAGGAAAAAAAATGAGTGCTCAAAATGATTATTTTTGAGCAAGTCCTCAGGCTAATCTCCTCTGTCATCTCAGTCCAAGAGTAGCTTCCTGAACCCCTCGGGTTTCTGACACACTCAGGATGTGGTTGCAGCACTGTGTCTCTGGCACAGTAATAAATGGCAGAGTCCTCAGATGTCAGGCTGCTGAGCTCCATGTAGGCTGTGCTGGAGGATTTGTCTACAGTCAGTGTGGCCTTGCCCTTGAACTTCTGATTGTAGCTAGTACCACCACTTGAAGGATTAATGTATCCAATCCACTCCAGCCCCTGTCCAGGCTTCTGCTTCACCCAGTACATATAGTAGCTGGTGAAGGTGTAGCCAGAAGCCTTGCAGGACAACTTCACTGAGGACCCAGGTCTCCCCAGCTCAGCCCCAGACTGCTGCAACTGGACCTCTGAGTGGACGTCTGCGGAGAAAAAGGTAGAGTCCATGGCATTGTCACCTCAGTCCCTGTCTGCACTTCAGGATTGGAATAGGAGAGAACCTTACCTGTAGTTACTGACAGAAGAAAGACGATGATCCAGCTCCATTCCATCCTTAGGTATGGTTTGTTCACTGACTTGCAGAGGACACTGATCAGATGTTGTTTTGGGGGTGTGGACATCCCTGTATTTACCAGCATAGACTCAAGTAATTTGCATATTCATGAGTATGATACTTCTTATATATGGCCCTAGTCCAGCTGGAGAAGAAGGGGGTATAAACCCCTGGGTCAATCCTAATCCTCTGAGGAAATGCACTCTATACTCCTTCCTTCCTTCATATATATGAAATTAACATTTGGGCGAGATGGTGACATCATTGACTCTTCTATGACTGAGCACTCTGTCAATCATTCTCAGCACTTTGATCCATTGTGAATATCTCCATCAATTATTAGACACAGCACACAGAAGCCTCTGTAAAGAAGGCTGAGCACAGAACTAATCTACTTGGTATAATCATGAATATATATGAGGAATTTTGACAACATGACCATTAGTAGTACAACTCTGGTTTTACTAGGGCCTATATCATCTCTAGGCATGGACTTTTGACCATGTTTACCTGGTAAAAACTCCTTTTTATGCTTCAGACCAAAAGTCCAATTAGAAAATTCAGTTGCTTTGTAACAACCAGACACTAATGGGTACATATTACCTGAAGACTGCAAGGCCTGGTACTGCATGAAATCATTGATTTCTTTGCTCTCCCTTCAAGTTAAACAGACCCTTCCTGCACTAGGAAACTTAGCCAACAGGGAGAATTTAGAGATCAGGTAGGCTATTCTCTGTCCTACAATAAAAGACCATAGCTAACAGTTGAAAACCAGATGGAAGGAATTTTAGTCTTCTACTTTGACTCAGACATATGATGAAAAGCAAGAGCTCAAATGAAGGTATGGATGTCCTGAAAAGCTAATCCTCTCTCACCATTGATGGAAGTGTAGAAAAGTGTACTGAATTTGGAATCAGTTTGGAGAATTCATCAAAAAATGATTAATAAGAGTATGCTGTATCCCATCTACATCCCTCCAAAGCACAGACACAAATGACTCTACAACTTATTATAGAGACACCTGAACTTCCATATATATTCACAGCATGTTACCCATGCTAACAGCAGCTAGATAATGGAATCATCCTAGATTTCCAACAAAGGACAAATGCATAATCAGGATGTAGGCTGGATTGGACATTGTGAGTGCATCCAGTGTGGATTTGTCCTGAAATTCCTCCACAGAGTTTGTTCTGCCAGAGCTTGGAATACCCATCCAATCAATTCAATCCCATGTCCAGGATTCTGACTCACCCAGCATCCACACAGAGGAAATGGGGAAGCTACATGAGTCGAAATCCTTGCATGTAACCTTTCATGAAGCTCCAGGAATCCTCAGTCCAAACCCAGACTGCAGCAACAGAACCTAGGACTGACCCCTATAGAGAGGATGCCATGAAACCTTCGGTCTCTGGCTTCCACTTAGCTCTGCTCCTAGGAATGCACTTATCTGTAGCTGCTGCCACCAGGTAAAGATGATCCAACTTCAGACCAAGTTGAGAACCAATGTGCTAAGAGACTGTGGAAAAGTAGATAGTAATCTGGCACTGTTGGTTGTGTGGACATTGCTGTATTTACAACCACAAATAATTTCATAATAGAGAAAAAGAATGTTTCTTAGAAGAAGACATGAAATTTTTTCAGATTGATCTAATAGAGTATTTTCTTATATTAGTCATTGGCATGGTGAGGTTCTGGTATCTGAGGAAATACATTCATGCTCCATCCTTGAACCCACGCACACAGAGCTCTTTCATCCCACTGAAAGTCCATTCACCACATCCATGTTCCTTTATGTGAGCATCACATCATGTGTTCAATTGACACCTGCAGCTCCTCAGTGTCAACCATATTTCTTATGATAAGAAGGTGTGTTGACTATGCTACCCTATTCAGATTCTTACATAGAGCTCTCCCATCCCCGTGAGAATCCAGTCACCATATCCATGTTCCATAATGTGAACCACACTTCCGGTGTTCAAGGATAACATGAATCTCCTCAGAGTCAACCACATTTGCGGTGCACAGAAGGAATATTGACCATCCCGTTTCTATTAGACACTTACTCAGAGCTTTGGAGGATGCAGTCTATCGTAATCCAATGATCAAAAGGACTATGAACACCTCTTCTAACAGCTGGAACATTTTCCCCATATTGCTTAGGATGATGAGCCTCCAGTATAATTAATAATTTTTATAAGTATGTCATAATCTAGTATTCTCTTTAGTCAACAGATGAATCTTACTTGGATGTTGTTGATCTCAATATGGATGCTTTTTAACAAATAACCTCTCCAGGGACATAGCATGGAAATGGTATGTGTCAACAATGCTATGGTCCCTGAACATAGTGATGTTGGCAATGAAATCCACAGAGACAGCTGGAGTACACTCAGTGAACAACTTAGCTTCTTCAGCTGCTCCTTTACTTATAAGAGAATTGGTGGATAAACAGTGCCCCCTGCTGGTCCTAATAACTCACATGTAGGAACAGCTCACTTACTTTTCTCATTTGCAATGTACCTTTTCATTTTGCGAAGATATTTCAACAATGGAAGGTGAGCTGTGCTTCATACATTGTGTTCATGAACCACAGTCCATTCTTTAGGAGCTGTTAGTCCTAGCTAAAGAAGGGACCACTGATGAAGTAGTGAGTTACCAGACTAAAAACTAGAGATACACAGGAGCTACAAGCATTCTACAAGGAAATATCTCCCCTTCTGAAGCTGCACTTGGTTCTAGAAACTCAGAAGACCAGGGAGAGGAATAAATGTGGCCATTACAGATCAGTTCAGTGTCACCTACAAAAAATATATTCATATCTGAGAAGTAACTAGAATTAACAAAAATTTGAACTGTAGTTCACTCTGTTTGCTAATTCAGCATTTGTATTAAAGGTGGGCTGTATGGTTGTGTGTCAAGACTTGGCAGGGGTGCTGTTTTCCTTTTTCCTTGTATTTTTAAATGTCCCCTGAAGGGGAAGAACTGGTGGCACTCAGAGGAAGGACAGCAGGTTACCAAGAAGAGACTTGATACACTATGAGCATATATGGGGGAGGCAACCCCCCTCAGGAACATTCATAGGGGAGGGGAATAATGGAAAAATGGGAGGGAGGGAAGAATGGTAGGATACAAGGGATGGGATAACCATTGAGATGTAACAATACTAATTTAATAAAATATATATATATATAAGAAACGTTGAGTGGGTCCTGAAGCAACCCTCTTCTCTCTTGGTCTAGCTCCCTCAAGCTCAGTATTCTCTTATTCATGGTTGGTCATGACTGACGATTTTCATAGTCCTGGACATATTTGCTAAGGCTTAGAGAATGACATCTCTGGGGCTTAATTACCCTCTAAAATATGCAATATGTTTGTGTAGCCATGACCAATGTATATGAGGAATGTGTTTGTGTGTTGGCAAGTAAATACATGCAGAAATTCACTTGACAGAATCCAACTCACCTTCATGTTCAAAGTCTTAGGTAGATCAGAGATACAAGGCAAATACCTAAGTACAATAATAACAATATACAGCACACTTATAAACCACATCAAAATAAATGGTGAGAAACTTAAAGCAATTCTACTAAAATCAGGGATAATACAAGGCTCCCAATGCTTACCATAACTCTCCAATGTAATACTTGAAATTGTATCTCCAGCAATAAGATAACTAAATAAATCAAGGGTAAACAAATTATAAAAGAAAAAAATCAAAAGGTCTCTAATCACAAATGATTGTACACATAAATGACCACAAAAATTCTACCAGAGAACCTCTACAGCTGAAGCACACCTTCAGTGACATGGCTGGTTTCAAAATTAACTTTAAAAATACAGTAGATCTCCTATACCCAAATCTCAAAGGGCTGAGAAAAATCGAGAAACAACACCCTTTGCAATAGAAACAAATAATATAAAGTACATTGCTGTTACTCTAACCATGCCATGGACTACTAGCTCAGTCGGGGATAGGTCCTTGGTATCAGGAGTTCTTGGAACGTTAGTGAACAGAAATAAGGTTAAGTGACACACAGACAAATCTTCATCTGAGTGTATTTCTTGAACGCAGTGAGGGTTTTTGGTTACATTTTCCCACATCACTTTCCCACAGAGCAGATTCAAGGAAGTCAATGAACAATCAAGCATTCAGGTACAGGGTACAGAATGCGAAGTTATTGTTACAACCTTGAATGAAACAATACAGAGTAAAGAGACACCTAACAGAAAGACATGATCACTCCTAAGTTGCTGGCTTGATATTAATATGTATGTGCTTTCTTTTTATTCAGGGCCAACGTCCTCTCTCTAACAAAACCTGTACTCAGCACCTGTGTGCCAGGACTTTTCTTCCTCTTTTATTTTTTTCCTTCTACCTGGAGTCTTTTGAAATACTCCATTTCTTTGTAGGCCATAATATAACTTATTTACTAATGATTAATTCCTAGTCATGTCTCATTTAAAAAGTGGAAGTGAAGCAGAAGTACTTTGACCACAGACATTCCCTGGCTGCAGACCCAGGCCAGGCTCTCATAGCAACCATTGCTACGCTTGAGGAATCCCACCATGGGAGTGAAATTCACTTAGAATTTAGAGAGAAACAGAAAATAGTTCCCAGAAAGGAGAGTTTTGAAACTGCATTTTTTTTCTGGCAGTATTATAGATACCAGTCCAGGAGACTGTCCCTTTTTTGGGGGTCTTAGTTCTCAGGCCTGTGTAATATTTGTCACACAGACTCTACTGGAGAGCAATGACATGACCAGCAAAATGAAAAATCTGTATGAGAATTTCAATTCTCTGAATAAAGAAATTGAAGAAGAAATCATAAGATGGAAAGGTCTCCCATGCTCATGAATTAGTAAAATTAACATATAAAATGGTAATCTTACCAAAAGCAATCTACAGATTCACTGTAATTCCCACCAAAATGCCAACAAAAATATGTATGGACTTTAATTTAAAAGAACAATTTTCAGCTTCATATGTACAGAACAAAAAAGCCAAGATTAGAGCCGGCGTGGTGGCGCACGCCTTTAATCCAAGCACTCGGGAGGCAGAGGCAGGCGGATCGCTGTGAGTTCGAGGCCAGCCTGGTCTACAAAGTGAGTCCAGGATGGCCAAGGCTACACACAGAGAAACCCTGTCTCGAAAAACCAAAAAAAAAAAGAAAAAAAAAAAAAAAAAAAGCCAAGATTAGATTTTTTAAAAATCCTATACAATACAAGAACTTCTGCTGGTATCTCTATTCCTGATTTTCAACTTTACTACAGAGCAATAGTAATAAAAAACTCCATGGTACTGGCATGGAAAGAAACTGAAGAACATATGGAATCAAATTAAAGGCCAAGAAATAAACACACACACACACAAATGGACACTTGAATTTTAACAAAGAATCCAATTCCTTACAAGGGGAGCAAAAGCATCTTCAACAAATGGGACTTGGACTAACTGAATGCCTATATGCAGAAAATGCAAATACTTCGTAATTATTATTCTGTACAAAACTCAATTCTAACTGGATGAAAGGCCTCAACAGACCACAGGGAGCCTTTTTGAAGAGGTGGAGAACATAGAAGGACCTGGAGGGGAGAAGAGCTCCACAAGAAGACCAACAAAGTCAAATACCCTGGGCTCAAGGGGATTATGGAGACTAAAGCAACAACCAACAACTACGCATTGACTGGATCTAGGCCCCTACACATATGTACCAGATGGGCAGTTTAGTTTTCATGTGGGCCCCCTAGTAAGGGGAACAGAGGCTGCTTCTGACATGGATTCTGTTTTTTCTGATCAGGAGCCCCTAGCATGGCTTTCTTGCCTAGCCTCAGGGTAAGAGAATGTGCTCAGTCCTGATGCAACTTATTAGACTGCAGTGGGTGGGGAATTCACCTTTTTTTGTAACTAGGGGGTATATGGGGATGAGTGGGGAGGGAGGGAGCATATAGAGAGACATCAAGAGGTAAAGGGAATAAATATAAAAAGCCCTTAGCTAATGTGAACAGAAATCGCTTTTACAGTAAATATATGAATTGACAGAAACACAGAGGGCTGCAGGGAGGGAGAGGTTAGTGATCTCATACTAGTGAGTTCACATCTCACATGTTATCTCTAGAACAAAAGAATAAAAACCCACCCACAAGGTATGTGCCTTGTATCCCTGATATCTCCAAGACTTATAACATGAATTTGGATTTTGTTAAATACTTTTTCATCATCTAAAGAGATGATCATGTGAATTTTTTTACTTGCAGTTTGTTCATATGATAGATTACATTGATGGATTTCTGTATGTTGAACCACCTCTGCATGCCTAGGATGAAGCCTACAGTGAATATTTTATATGTTTTTTAAATTATTTATTATTAATTTATTCTTGTTACATCTCAATGGTTATCCCATCCCTTGTGGTCCTCCCATTCTTCCCTCCCTCCCATTTTCCCCTTATTCCCCTCCCCTCTGACTGTTCCTGAGGGGGATTTCCTTTCCCTGTATATGTTCATAGGGTATCAAGTCCTTCCTCTGAGTGCCACCAGGTCTCCCCCTCCAGGGGACATGCTCACACATACATACAGATATAGATAGATAGATAGATAGATAGATAGATAGATAGATAGATAGATAGGTAGATAGATGGTAAACAGTGGTGATTGACTGGGACATTGAATTGTGTCATTTCTGTATTTGTAGATTTCCAGGAGAGTGACATGGATTTTAAGAACTAACCGGAGTGATCTCTATTGTGTCCTTCAAAGCAAAGCTTCAGACCAACATATAACATATATGAATGTTATTAAGTGAGAGAGGTAAACACTGTATGTGAGTCATGCAAACACTTTGATGTCCCTTCTCTGCACATGTTCCTTATGTTTTGAATAATTTTTTATTTACGTAGTTTCCTTTAACTGTCTCAGCTCAAATATTTAGAAATGATACATATGATATTGATGTAGAAATACTACAGTTTCTTAGAACAATTGCTCTGAACATTCAAAGAACAATAATGAAAATTTCTTCAGAGGGAAAAAACTAAATCACAAGAGAAACATCCCAAATAAGATTTTACAAACGTTTTACACTACATTTTACCATTACGCACATTAAATATGCATCATCAATAAATCTCATTTTTATTTCAACTTCTGCTGACACGTTGAGCAATTTAGCAAAGACAGAAGACTTAGAAGCTGTCAATTTGGAAAAATGTGAGATTTACACACCAAAAATATTGCCAGAATTCTCCCTTTCTTCTTTTTTCCTTCCTTCCTTCCTTCACTTCCTACTTTCCACTGTTCCCTCACTTCCTTAGTTCAATCCTTCCTTCTTTTTTCATTTAATTTATGAATAAATTATTTAAATTAAAAAATAATTGTATACATACTTTAGGTAGGAATTACATTGAATTTGTAGATTGCTTTTGGTAAGATGGCCATTTTTACTATGTTTATTCTCCCATTCCACAAGCATCGGAGATCTTTCCATTTTCTGATATCTTCTTCAATTTTTTCCTTGGAAGACTTGAAATTTTTTCATAGAAGTTTTAGTATCATTTTCTCTAGAATTCATATGCACAGAGGTCCCTAAAAGCATTGATCTATTTACTCTTCCTTGATTTCTTCAGTGACAGATATCCGCACAGTTGTCTATAGAAACGCCAAAGGATATATTTCTATTCTACTCAGCAGACCAGAGAAACTCCCCTAAATTGGACCATATCTTGAAAACAAAACAAGTATTAAAAAAATCACATAATTAAGGTCACTGAGAAAAACCATCTAGCCACAATATAAAGTATGTTAAGATCTACAGTGGACAAAGTAATTCCCAAATTTCATGGGGATCAAAACAACTGGATAAAAGAAAAATTCAGAAAGAAATTAAAATGTTAAACATCCATATATTAAATTAAAGTGAAAACACAACACCAAACCTTCTGAACAGATTGAGGGCTTCTAAAGTGAAAAATTTATACTTGTGTGTTTAGTTTTCTCTGTCTGTTTGCACGATGTTCTCATGTTATTCTCTCACAAAGGACTGGTTACTCCAGAAAGCACCCCGCTGTGTGAATTTCTGCCTCTACATTTGCACAACACTCACAGCCACAGGCTTCATCACAACTGACTAAACATGGCTTCACCATTATCATTGTTGTTCTGCTGCTGTCAGCACAAATTTATGGGGATATTAAATAGGTAAGGAATTTCAAATGCATAGAGTTGACCTTGACTCGAGCCCATTAATTCAGCACTCATGACCCTCATTATCCTTCTCAGACATACATGAGCACAGCGTCTATGCCTGTATGAGAGATCTATACTGGAAATGTTTTACCTCCAGCACTGATACCTACTCTACTGCATTCAGATTTGTGGCTATATCATACCGCAAATGGGCCATAAGATTTAAACTATTCTATATCTTAATTCATCACTTCCCTCCCCTTCCATCCACTTAGTCTGATGCTACAATTCCAATCTCCAGCCCATCTACTCAAAAAACTATTTACTCATTCTAGACACAACAGTTTCCCTAGATCCTCTTACCAACATTACCTTACATCTATGTCCCTACGGACCTTAGCAGCCTATGGAAAAACTTAACAGATAACATCCACAGGAGGAGTTATATGAATATATTGTCATTTTGAACCTGAATTATCTCAATTAAAGTGGTTTCTTTTCTTTTTTAGTTCCATCCATTTTCGGGAATTTATAGATGTAAGGTCATTTGAATTTGTATGGTGAACAGTGTGATAGCTGGATGTTGCGTGGGTGAGGCGATACCTTCAGATCTTCTGAAGGAATGCTCATATTTTTCTATATGACTTTGCAACAAACTACACACTCAATAGCATCCATAACCCTCAACCTTGTTCAGGCTCCACTGAATCATTTTTATGATATTGGGAGA